>NW_014543107.1:937227-985459 GCF_000741045.1 Vigna radiata var. radiata | reverse complement strand
AATATCTCATTAAAACTTGGGGTGCAACCACTTAACAAACTAAAAGAAAACTAGGATTTACAAGGTAAAAAGTTAAGAAAGGGTTGACATTTTCTTTTGATTCATCACTGAAATCATGGTAAAATATGTCATTATCAGACATGTATGTAATATAAGCTATGGTGAATTTACTTTTGGCATGACATTCTATGTCTACTTTCTAAAGGAATTGTAGGTATGAGAATTATGGAAAGATTTAGGGTAGGGAAAATTTAATTCAACTACAATGAATTTTTAAAACATGTAGTGAACTAAAAAATAGTTCGTCTCAACTGAGCTGAACTAAAAAGTAGTTCAAACAAACTGAATTGAATTACTTTCTGTTTTATGAAATTTCATTACACGAAACTGCACTTAACTACAATATAACATAAACTAAACTAAATTTTTAATATAATTACTCATGTTTAACATCATGTTTAATAATTACCACTTTTGTAGGAGAATGGATTAGACTGTAAAAGAAACAAATTACTATATTGAAATAAGCGCTTCAACATAATAAAAGGAATTTCACAAGGGTTATTGTATCAGTGTATTGAACTCCAGTAAATTGTTAAAACAAGTAGTGAACTAAAAAATAGTTTGTCTGAACTGAGCTGAACTAAAATGTAGTTCATGCAAACTAATTTGAACTATCTTTTGTTTTATCAAACAACACTGCATGGAATTGCACTCAACTACAATATAATCTGAAATGAACTTTTACTATAAATACTTGTGTTAACTTCGTGAAAAAAGTCATTTTTTTGGTACATTGTAACGTAATTATCGCTACTATATGAGCATGGAGTAGACTGTACAAGAAACAAATTACTAGATTGGAATAAGTGCTTCCATATAATACAAAGAATTGCACAAGAATTATTGTATCCTAACAAGTACTCAAGACTCAAAGTCATTCACAAAGATTTCAAAACTAGGAACAAACTTATTGATGAAAACATGAATCCCAAAATTTTAGATTTTGGAATGGCTAGAATGTTTACACAACAAGACTTCATATCAAATAAGAGCAAGGTTGTTGGGACATTATGAGCTTCCTAAACTCTGTTACATTTTTGTATCAATGTGTAAATAAAATTTATTTTTCATGTAGTATTTCATGCAGTGGTTATATGTCTCCAAAATATGCTACGGAAAGAGTTTTTTCTACAAAGTTTAATCTATTGAACTTTAGAGTGTTGTTGCTTGAAGTAGTTAGTGGCAAAAAAATAAAACACTAGCTTTTATGAGGTTGACTAACCAACAAATCTAATTTTACATGTATGTAAAATAAGCTATGGTGAATTTGCTTTTTGTCATGACATTTTGTGCTTATTTTTTGTTAGCATAAAAATGAAGCTTAGAAGTTTTGATGATGTCTCAAAGTCAAGTCTCAAGTGCTCAAGTTGTAAGAAGACATTCATGAAGACTAGTCTTGTGTTAAAGCTTTTGTAATTTAGTAGACATATGTATATGATGTGGTTTATCTTTGATTCCATGTATTGCTTGCCTTAAGTTGTGTCAAAATTTGTTTTGAATCTGAAAACCTCATTTTCACTCAGGATAATCGATTACCAATTAATGATAATCGATTATCAGTAATCGAATATGACTTGCAATAGTCGATTATCACGAGTAATTATGAGAATTTTCAAAGAAGTTTTTGATCGTTCATTAAAGGCATAATTGATTACCATAAGTTGATAATCAAGTATCACATGTTAAATAATTGACAACAGATTTTTGGAGGTATCATTGAGTGAGATCTCTATTAATTGGATTGAGACTCTCATTCTAACATACGAAATACTTGAATTTCAAAAAACTTATTTGTTTTTGTTATGTGTTGTGATAAGTGTGTTCTATGATTTGTGTAACCCTTGAGTTTTGGCTTTGAGAACCTGGTGTTGGCATAGAGTAAGAACTTTCACCGGAGTTGTGATTGAGTGTTGTTGCTGTTGTTTAGTTAAATTTTGGAGGAGGTGTTCATCCCTCCTGGGTTTTAGGAGAAGTGAGTTTCATTTCTTGTGGTAACAAAAGAGGCGTTCTAACCTTAATTCTCTTTTGATTTGTGTTAGTGAAGTATTAATTCTCTGTTGAGATTAACAATTGCACGTAGGATTTTTGTGATCTAAACTAGTATAAAAGTCACCTATGTAATTTTCTCTCTTCCTTACTCTTTTATTTGTTTTAATTTATTATAAATGTTGAACAAATTTTTGGTCGCAGTAAAACTCAAAAAAACCTAGTCCCTTGTTAAGTTCCTGACAAGTGTACCAGATCGTTATCAAGTAATATAAAACGGGTAACTCCGAGTATCATTTTCCCAAAGGACTCTTAGGCCTTAACTTTCATGTAAATTAATCTTATAAGACTTGTAGAGAAATAAATCTTGTTGGTTGAATACAAAGAACGGAAATAAACATGCAAATGAAAGTGATTCAATTGGCAAGGAAAAGATATGGATGAATGGAGTTATTGGGGTTTACAATTTCATCTTATCCACTCTCTTATATCTACTCTTCTCATTAAGTTTGCTTTATTATCTAATTGTCATGCAAACTTTCTTAGTCTACTCTAAACCCGATCTCACGGCGAAAAGAGCCTACTACTAGTTATTGGCTTACTATCCCTAGTCTCCCTTAGTAACTAACAATGCAAGTATTACAGAAGCAAAGTACAATTGATCGTCCTACCCCTATCCCTAGGTGGTATTGCTTAATCAAGGAATTCCCTATCAGTTCATGACTTCCTCATACGTCCCCGTATCGACAAAGGCAAACATCTTTATATCGAATGAGTTAAACGATAAAAGCTTTGAGCATAGATAAGAAACCCAACAATTGATAATCAAAGCATATGAAAGTGATAATGATCTAAAACTTTTATTTTCATGATTAAATTTGATATTAAAACACACCCTTTATGTCTTAGAATGAGCTTAAAATCAAGTAAAACAATTAGTTGAATCATTGAGAGTCAAAAGTTAGAGGTATTATGCTTGGTTTTACATTGTTTTGTAGGGTTTTGAGGTGATTTGATGATGGAAGTGAAGTAAGGTGGACTTGTGCTCGTGAAAGATGAAGGATCCGCTGAGCGCTAGAATAGACCACTGAGCGCCAAAACAGACCACTGAGCGCCAAGTGCGATTAGAGGCATACCGCTGAGCGGTCAAACAAGGCGCTGAATGGTTGAACCATTAGAGGCAAACCACTAAGCGGTTGTCTGTTGGGCTTGGTCTTAAATTCTGTTATTTTTCTGTGTTATAAATAGCCCCAGTACGACTTGAAAGGCAATCTTTGGCAGAGGGAAACGTCCACAGCAGCTCTACACACCTTGGAGGTAGTCCTTTGGATGCTTAGGCTCGAAATTATCAATCTAGGGTTTATTCTTTCATTCTTCCATTGAATTTCATCTAGTTTCACCATGATAATGGTGAACTAAACCCTTTGTTGTTGGGGAACAATGTAATCTTTTGAAACTCTCACATATCCAAATTCTTGTTTAATTCATATGCTTGATTTATGAATTGTTAGGTTCCTTACCTGTATCTAATGCTTTTATCGTTTAACTCATTCAGTAAATGTTGTTTGTCTTTATTGATACGGGAACTTACAGTAATATCATGAACTGGGGGGAATTCCTTGATTATGCTAATACCGCCTAGGGATACGGGTAGGACGATCAATTGTATTTTGCTTCCGTTTATTATGCATTATTATTTACTAGGGAGGCTAGGGATAGCAAGCCGGTAATTAATAATAGGCTCCTTTCGCCAAGGGATTGGGTTAAGGGTAGACCAAGAAAGTTTGAATAGAAATTTGATAAATAAGCGAATTAAATAGGAAGAGTAGATATATGAGGGTGGATAAGATGAAATTGTAAACCCCAACAACACCATTCATCCATAGTTTTTTCCTCAACCATTGATTCACTGCATTTGCATGTTTACTTTTATTTTTGCATTTAAAAACTTAAAATCAATTTCTTCTCAAGTCTTACGGAATTAGGTTACACGAAAGTTAAGGCCTAAGAGTCCTTTGGGAAATGATACTTGGACTTAGCCATTTTATATTACTTGATAACGATCTGGTACACTTGTCAGGGACTTAATAGCAAGCATACAAATAAAATAAGAATTTCAATAAAAGAGAGTTTCAAAAGATTACATTGTTCTCCAACAACAAAGGGTTTAGTTCACCATGGACATGGTGAAACTAGATGAATACAATGAAAGAATGGAAGAATACACCCTAAATTAGGTAGATTGGATCCTAAGCATCCAAGGAACCGACTCCAAGGAGTGTAGAAGTGCTCTGTACGTCTCTTCTGCCAAAAGAATACTTTGAAGGTCGCATTGGGGCTATTTATAACACAAAAAAGTAGCAGAATTTAAGCCCAAGCCCAGCAGACAACCGCTCAGCGCCTAATTTGGCCGCTGAGCGGTTTCTCCTTAATCGCACCACCGCTCAACGGTCTGTTTCACCGCTGAGCGGTTTGCCTTTAATCGCATAATCGCTTAGCTTCACCGCCTAGGCTTCAGACAGTGACTTCTCCCTCGAATCTGGTGCTCAGCGTTGGCTTTTGATGCTGAGCGGTGCGTAAACTCTCCTTTTCTTCCTTTTTCTCCTCCTTTCTTGAGTCTAAGTCCTTCCTACTTCACTTCCATCCTCAATTCCCATCAAAACCCTATAAAACAATGCAAAACAAGCATAATATCTTTAAAAACAACTTTTGACTCTCATGTGACTCAACTTAAATGTTTTACTTGATTTTAAGCTCATTCTAAGCCACAAAGGGTGTGTTCTAATATCAAATTTAAGCATGAAAATAACTTTTTTTAGACCGTTATCACAACCCCAAACTTAGAACTTTGCTTGTCCTCAAGCAAACAAGACAAAACTTGGCTTTCCACTTTTCATCAAAATAGTTCAATAATCCCAAAATTCATTTTTCTTATGACAAGAACTACTCAATTTAGATTTTCAGTGGAATCTAATCAAGATGCATGCATGCTTTCAATTAAATTCAGTTCACATGATCATATATTTTCCAACAGATGTTATACTTCATGAATGATCAATAACTAAGCATAAATGTAAACATGGGATTTATCAATTCTTTCCAAGCAAGTGTTTCACTCAATCACTCAAGTGTTTAAGAGGATACTCCAACTCTCTACTATTCACATGTCACATAAAACAAAATTGCCCTTCATCTGATACAATCAACATTCTCACATGCAAATGCCATCACAAGGACTTTTCCAAGGCTTATAATGAGGCTGGGCTAACAAGAAAGAATTGGTTTTTCTGGATCACAAAATCCTTGAGTCAAGAGAGCTATTTTAACATTCAAAGTTCAAGTACAAACTCTCTTTTTAACCAATCTCACTCATTCCCAACTTCTTCCCTTTTCTTTTTATTTTTACATTGAGCTCATCTTTCATGCTTCTTTTCTTTTTCTTTCTCTTTTTCTCATGCTTTTCTTTCATTCAACACTTGAGCTCAATGCCTTTCTTTTGCTTTTCAATTTTCCTCAACAACCCCAAACTTGAACCTTTTCAATATCATACAACTATTCTCAACCCAACACAAGGTAAATAATTTCATAACAAGGGTTTTCATCCTATTTAAGGCCAAAGTTCAAAAAGGGTATAACATATGATTTTAATCACTTTGGGCAAAATTTGGCTAAGTAAGGGCTTCCAAAAATGGCCTTGATCATATGACATAAACATGCAATTCAATCAATTATCAAGACTCAGGCAATATCATTCATGCTTCCCTATGAACAGTACATATATCAATGAATACTCTGGAGCTCAAACCTCACACATATGCTTTCTCACACATCATTCATACACCCTGCTTAGCATCATAATCACAATCATAAATCATCACACATTTGTTCACATAACTAGTGAACCATTCACCTGGATATCAACATGCAACACAACTTAATCATCATTCACATCCAATCATCATCAAATAGACTCATCATGCATTATCATCACATTAAACCATCATTAGAATCAGTGTACAGGCCAAGCATAGACACATAAAAATAAAATTCAACCTACTCTAAAAATCCAAAGTACAAAAGAAAAAGAAAAATCTATGTCTAAGTACTGACATCCATCAGTAGATACCCTTTCAGTCCATGTCCTCATCTGAGTCATCCTCATCACTAGCCACTGCATCCTCAAAATCATCCTCCTGGTCATCCTCATCTCTGCTTGGTGCTCCAGCTGCTCCAAACCTATTACCCTGTGCCTGCTCCTAAGGCCAAGCCATAACACTACGAAACTCGTCTATAGTCCACCTGTGCACTGGTGGCTGATCGTATAGCCCCACTATCATCTCGGTAGTAGCGACCTACCCTCTACGGAGAGACTCCAATCTAGCCTCCATCATGGACATATACATGTCCCTCATCTGAAAAGGCTCCACATGTTGTGCAGGATCATCATCCTGTTGGGCTGCTCCTCTCCTAGGACGTCTCCTAGGTGCTGCTCCAGCTGCATCCTCCTCTACACAGAACTGTTGATAGTAAGAAGCATCTATGGCCTTCCTAGGCCTCTCATATGGTGGAACTGTAGTGTCCACCCCAGCCTGCTGGCATAAAAACGTAATCAAGGACGGATGTCCCAACGGTGTCCTACTACTCACAGTAGTAACACAACTCTGAATCTCATCAGCAATAACTTTCCCGACATTCACATCCATCAGCCTCAACATGCAGTAGATGAAGATGATCCTGTGCATGGTTATGTCGGAAACATGGGAGCACGACTTAATGTTGGCATGAGTGAATGCCATCTAGTATTTTGCCAAAGGCGTCAAGTCTGCCCTTTTTATGTTGACAGGCACTCCATTAGGGTTATTCTAAAAATGCCTTCCAGGAAGGCACATAACCCTCTCAATATCTGCAATGTCTCTGAACCCCCTACAAGTCCTGCATACCGGCACTGCTCACTTGGCCACTCAATGCCTAAAATGCTGTTGATGGTGTCAGGGTCACACCGGATGGTCTGCCCCCTAACATAGCTCATGTATCGCCTAGCTGACACTCCTTCTCTAGTCAAGGCGTTCATATAGAACTCCTTCACCAGTTCAATGCTGGCTGGCGCAGGATATGTAGCTAGACTCTCCCAGTTTCTCCTCACAATCTCTATTCCAAATTCAGGAACCAAGTCTGGGATAAAAGTGGCCTTCCTCTCCATCAGCAATATCCTCTCGTGCATAGTCACAAAGTACTCCTCATGTTTCCTGGAGAGGAACCTAGGAGAATAGAATCTTCTTGGCCTCTCAGGCTTCTTCCTCTTGTTGCTAGGAGTTTTCACCCTTCTTGATGATGATGACATTCCTGCATCAAATAAAGTTCATAAAATCCCAGAAAATTCATCATTAGAGGTTAGTACATCATCAATCAAACTCATGATTAAACACTGGCTAACACTGAGGGAAGAATAGGGCCCCTCAGCGTCCCTGTGTCAGAAAATCAAACACCCACACAAGACTGCTGCAAACCTCTCAGCGTCCAAGCAGACTGCTCAGCGGTTTCCCCCTAATCGCGCCACCGCTCAGCGTCCAAACAGACCGCTCAACGGCGACAACAAGGGTTTTTCAAAAATCCTTTTCAAAGTGACCTAATCTCCACTCTAGAACAAATTTCACAGTTCCAGACCAAATTCATGCAATTCAATTGGTTCAAACAGTTTCTATTTCATCAAATAATGCATAGGAATCAAAAACCCTAATTTATCATGTTCCTACACATGTTCTACATCAATTTTCAAATTTAGAAACCCTAAGAATGAAATTGCACAACTTACTTAAGTGGAGATCTTAGATGCGTGAAAGATTCTTTCCAATTGATGATGAATGCCTCCCGATGCAAAACTCTCACCAAAAACCCACAATGGAATGTTCAAAAAGTAAGATATTTTTTAGTGGGTGATGAGAAAAGTGAGGAAATCTCTTTGGAAAACCTTTGAAAGTGAAAATTGGGTGCTAGGGTTCATAGAGAACGCTTGGGTGAGCTTCAAAAAGGAGTTTCAAAAATGCAGAACCCCAAAAACGTTGAGCTTTTAAAAGCCCAAGCGTGGTCTGCACCATAACCGCTCAGCGGTCAAATGCGCCGCTCATCGGTGACCGTTAAAAATCCCTTCCTCTTTTTTTTGCATGCTTTTTCGTGATTCTACCCTGTAACACCTGATTTCAACCTTCAATTTTTCAATATCATGCCTTTCCCCTCTCAAATGCAACATTCAAACATATAATGTGCTTAAAACATAGTTAAAAACAAGAAATAATCAACTGGGTTGCCTCCCAGGTAGCACTTGTTTAACGTCACGAGCCTGACCCAAACCTGTCTAGCACTCATCAGTAAGTGCTTCCCAACACCCTTCAGTAGGTGTACTTACCTGTATCCTTCAGTACATACATAATAAAAATTAGCCTCCCTCAGTAGATGCTACCCAAAAATTGTTTAAATATCGAAAAGTTACATGTCCAAAATGATGATAAAAAAAAAAATTGTTTTACAACACTTGGGATTTATTCAAAAAACCTAGTCCCCTATTAAGTCCCTAGAAAGTGTATCAGATCGTTATCAAGTAATATAAAACGGGTAAGTCCGAGTATCATTTTCCCAAATTCTGAGTATCATGTAAATTAGTCTTATAGGACTTGTAGAGAAATAAATCTTAGTGGTTGAATGCAAAGAACGGAAATAAACATGCAAATGCAAGTGATTCAATTGGCAAGGAAAAGATATGGATGAATGGAGTTGTTGGGGTTTAAAATTTCATCTTATCCACTCTCTTATATCTACTTTTCTTATTAAATCTGCTTTATTATCTAATTGTCATGCAAACTTTCTTAGTCTACCCTAAACTCGATCCCTCGGCGAAAAGAGCCTACTACTAGTTACTGGCTTACTATCCCTAGTCTCCCCTAGTAACTAGCAATGCAAGTATCATAGAAACAAAATACATTTGATCGTCTTACCCCTATCCCTAGGTGGTATTGCTTAATCAAGGAATTCCCTATCAGTTTATGACTTCCCCGTACGTCCCCGTATCGACAAAGGCAAACATCTTTATATCGAATGAGTTAAACGATAAAAGCTTTGAGCATAGATAAGAAACCCAACAATTGATAATCAAAGCATATGCAAGCATATAAATAAAATAAGAATTTCAATAAAAGAGAGTTTCAAAAGATTACATTGTTCCCCAACAACAAAGGGTTTAGTTCCCCATGGACATGGTGAAACTAGATGAAATACAATGAAAGAATGGAAGAATACACCCTAAATTTGGTAGATTGGAGCCTAAGCATCCAAGGAACCGACTCCAAGGAGTGTAGAAGTGCTCTGGACGTCTCTTCTGCCAAATGAATACTTTGAAGGTCGCACTGAGGCTATTTATAACACAAAAAAGTAACAGAATTTAAGCCCAAGCTTAGCAGACAACCGCTCAACGCCTAATTTGGCCGCTGAGTGGTTTCTCCTTAATCGCACCACCGCTCAACGGTCTGTTTCACCACTGAGCGGTTTGCCTTTAATCACAGAATCCCTCAGCTTCACCGCCTAGGCTTCAGACAGTGACTGCTCCCTCGAATATGGCGCTCAGCGTTGGCTTTTGATGCTGAGCGGTGCATAGACTCTTCTTTTCTTCCTTTTTCTCCTCCTTTCTTGAGTCTAAGTCCTTCCTACTTCACTTCCATCCTCAGTTCCCATCAAAACCCTGCAAAACAATGCAAAACAAGCATAATATCTCTAAAAACAACTTTTTCTCATGTGACTCAACTTAAATGTTTTACTTGATTTTAAGCTCATTCTAAGTCGCAAAGGGTGTGTTTTGATATCAAATATAAGCATGAAAATAATGGTTTTTAGACTGTTATCATCCCCACTAATGTAGTATTAGGGCAACCTAGGAAATCAATCCAAGGACTTGGTACTTATTAAACTAGAATTGTAGAATTAAGTCCTGATTACTATTTACTAAAACTATGTGGGGAAAGAAAATTAATGAAATCTAAAAGGATGAAAGTAATTGATAATGCATAAGAATATGATTCCTAAACTAGAGTGAATGATCAATATGTATCTATTTAGTTAAAGTGAATTAAAATGTAATGTTAATGAAAGAATAATTAACCTAGACAGAATTAAAATGATAATTAAACTAGAATAAAGCACTATCCAATTATGAAAGTCCTAAAATGATGAACACTACTACAATGGAATAACGAAACCTAAACCTAAACTTATGAATGATGTGACTAAAATATGCAAAAGAGAATAAAATTGAATCCTGTAAATGAATGCAAAGAAAAAAACATGAATTTTGAATGCATGAAAAATATGATCAACCAATGCACACTATCTATATACATGATCTGGAAAGTAAGATCTCAATGCTAGGAATTTAAATTTTCATGCATAAGAAACAAGTAAAATAAAATAAGGGAATTCAACATCTAAACTAAACTAATCTGAGATATTCTCAACAGAAATACCACAATTTCAAATGACAAATTAGGTAAAAGCAAAATTCAGGGGCAAATGTGCATTAGATTGGACAAAAGAATCTCAACTACTCTCAAAAAGACATTCTGAAAAGTTAATTCCTCTTTGGGGTCTTTTTAGTTCATATTTCAGAACTTAAAGTGGTAATTCTCATTTAGTCCTTCAATCCTATGCACATCTAACTCAGAATTATAGCTTTCACCAAAGACATCAGAACCTGCCTACAATGCACAACCCATATAAAATATTTTATACGTAAACTACATGCTATCACATATATCAGAAAGGAAAAATAAAAATTGGAAAATAGAATAAGAAACAATAAAAGAAAACTAAGAATAGGAAACTTAAATTGCATGAATCAGAGAAGTAATCTACAGGAATCGAAATCAAAAGGGCAAGAAATATAGAATTGTGCAAGAAGGATAAAAGAACAACATTGTATTGAAAATTAAAGAACTGAAATACTAGAAATGTACCGAAGATGACAAAGAAACCTCACAACCTGTCACCAAAATAGAATTCTATCTCTACGAAAACTTAAAACTAAACTAAAGCAATGAGAATGAAAACCCTAAGCTAGGTAGCGACTGTCAACCACTAAATTATTAGATTGGAATCAGCGCTTCAAAATAATATAAAGAATTACACAAGGATTATTGTATCTTCACAAGTATTGAAGACTAAAAAGTCATTCATAGGGACTTGAAAACGAATAACATACTTCTTGAAGAGAACATGAATCCAAAAACTTTTGATTTTGGAATGGCTAGAATGTTTACCCAACAAGACTCCATATCAAATACGAACAAGGTTGTTGGGACAGAGTGAACTTGCCAAACTCTATTACATTTTTGTATAAATATGTAAATCATGACTTTATTTTCCATCTAATGTTTCTTATAGTTGTTATATGTCTCTAGAATATGTCATAGAAGGAGTTTTTTCTACAAAGTCTAATGTGTATTGTTTTAGAGTGTTGTTGCTTGACATAGTTAGTGGGTGAAAAACCACTAGCTTTTAGTGTGTTGACTATCCAAAAAATCTAGTTAGACACTTATGTAAAAGAAGCTATGATGAATTTCTTTTGGAAATAAATTATGTGTCTAATATGAGAATTACAGGTATCGAAATTATGGAAAGATGAAAATTAAGGGTGGACAAAATTAACTGAACTACAATATTTTGTTAAAATTTATAGTGAATTAAAAGAATTATTTGAGCTGAATTAAACTGAAATGTAGTTCAGATGAACTGAACTTTACTATTTTTTTATGAAACTATTGTGCACAAAACTATACTGAACTACAATATAAATTGAACTGAATTTTTACTATAACTACTCATGTTTAGCATCATGAAAAAAAGTCATTTTTGCTATTTAATTTTTATATACTATACATTCTAACATAATTTTCACTACTATAAGAGCATGGAGTAGACTGGACAATAAGCAAATAGTGCTTCAACATAATACACGGAATTGTACAATGATTATTGTATCTTCACAAGTACTCAAGACTCAAAGTCATTCACAGAGACTTGAAAACCAGTAACATACTTCTTAGCGAGAACATGAATCCCAAAATTTTAGATTTTGGAATGGCTAGAATGTTTACCCAACAAGACTTCATATAAAATGCGAACAGGGTTGTTGCCATATAGTTAGCTTGGTTAAGTCTCTTACATTTTTGTATCAATGTGTAAATAAAATTTATTTTTCATGTAATATTTCTTGTAGTGTTTATATGTATCCATAATATACTATGAAATGAGGTTTTTTCTAAAAAGCTGGATGTGTACAGCTGTAAAGTGTCTTTGCTTGAAATAATTAATGAAAAAAAAAAAAACACTAGCTTTTATGGTGTTGGCTGGCCAACAAATCTAGTTTGACATGTGTATAAAATAAGCTATGGTGAATATGTTTTTTTGCTTAAAATTTGGTGTCTAATTTCTAAGAGAATTGTAGGTATGAGAATTATGGAAATATAACAAGTAGGGGTGGGCAATGTTAACTAAACTACACTAACTTGTTAAAACTTGTAGTGAACTAAAAAATAATTTGTATCAATTTAACTGAATTTAAAAGTAGTTTAGATGAATTGAACTAAATTATCTTTTGTTTTATCAAACTGCACTGTATGAAACTGCACTCAACTATACTATAAATTGAACTGAACTATTACTATAAATACTGTTGTTTAACATCATGAAAAGATAGAGATGATGGAAACAGAAAAATTGTTAAGAATATAAATTAATTGTTTATATGATTGGATCTAGTTTTAATATAAAATTCATGTGACATATTTTCCTTTTCATAATACTAAATAATAATATATTTTTTTGTCTAATAATTTATCTAATGTTATTATAAGAAATTTATATTTATCTAGAGAGTTTATCAGAAAGTTTAAAGTTTAGCGTTAAACTTCTTGTTATTTGTGTTGAGTAAATCTGTAAGTAATTCCTCTTGGTAAAATCTATCAATAAACTGGATGTAAAATTAAGTATAATTGCTTATAATTCTCGATAAATTTTTAGTTATTGGTAAATTTTTTCGACAAGCATTTTATTGATTATTTTTTGGTTGTTACTTTCCTTTGAAAATCTTATTTAGTTGATAATTTTTGCCATCACCAATGAATTTTTTCCATAAAGATTTCATTTTTTTTTCTATAAGCGTATATCAAGACGACAAAATGAAGTTTTCTATCAAGACACATAGAGAAGGTTAGGTGTGGCCATTAAAATCATAGAAGAAAACGCAAGAAAAGTACCATAGACCTTCAAATATTAATAGAAAATGCAAGACAAGTACCTTAGGCACTAACTACAAGTGCTTTTCACTAAATACACCATTGAAATGTAAGAATGTGAGTTACAAATCAACCATTTTTTCCAAACTCAAAACATTTAAGCTAATACAAACAAATTGAATTTGCATTTTTTTTATATATTCAACTTAAAAAAAATATCAACACAAAGATATATGAAAAAAAAGTAAGCAAATGTTAGATAAGCTGAAAATACAAAATTGAAGCAAATGTGTACAATGATCTCAAAATTTTTACTACTAAAAGGAAATGAGTTAAAAATTGAAAATACAACATACTGAAAAGACTTTCAATGCATAATAAAGTTATAAATGTATATATCGAATATGTGTTATAAATTACTATAACTAAAATGTTGAAGTCAAGTGTATATTTTACAAAAACTCGATAAGAAAGTAATATCATGAGGAACAAGACTAGTATGCAAAAGATACTCATAATAGAACATCATAGACTACATAGAAACTTAATGATGGAGGACCATCCAAGATCAACATAGGACCTTTAACAAGAGCCATGTCCAAGAGAATCCAAGAGGAAGAGGGAGTACTCACTACTTTACTTTTATGGAGTATTAATTACTAAACACCTCTTTCTCTTTGCTAAATAAACTTTACATTGTTTTGTAGGCCTTTAATAAAAAGGAGACACCATGTACATATAGCTAAGCAAGGCTGCCAAGAAGGACAACCAAGGAATCACAAAAGGGAAAACAAGTGGCGCTCAGCGCCCCTCCAGGGCGCCCAGCGCCAGATGGCGCCCAACGCTTCTCCAGGCCGCCCAGCGCCAGAACTGCAGAGTCTTCTTCTTCACTTGGATTGCTGACCTGGCATGCTGTACCTTGCGTCCCAAGTCTCTCCAACTGCATAGCTTCCTCAACAAGCTTCTTTTACACTTAGAGTAGCTTGCACAGTACGTTTTAGAAGCTCTCCTTCATTTATAAATAGAGAGCTTCATCACTTGTAAATTCAACTTTGAAACTTAGTGAAATGCTTTTAAGATTTCTCCAGAATCATTTTTCAGAGTTCAAACACTTGTGCCTCTTCTGCACCTTCTCCTCTAGCTTCCTTCCCTCTTGGAAGGCTTTCGGAGCTTGAGATTCCTTGATTCACCTATACACCTTCATTGAGATATCCATCAAACACTTACCGTGCCTCATCTTCATCCATCTATCCGCTGCTTTCTCTGGTTTTGGAAGTGTTCGTGATTGAATTGCAAGGATGCTTCCATCACTTAACTTATGCATCAATAGTAAGACTTCAAGCCATCCATAGTAATATGAAGTTTTATCAAATGGACATTGCAAATGTGTTCATCAATGAAGACATGAGGAAGAAATCTATGTACAAAAAATCTTCAAGGTTTGAGAGTACAACCTTTCCTTGTCATGTTTTAAAACTATAAGAAAAAAAGCTTAATATGATTTAAAAAAGATCTAAGGTCTTACAAGAGGGAAATTTGATAATATTGTAGGATTTCAAGTATGACTAACTTATTATACAAATTTATGT
Organism: Vigna radiata var. radiata; assembly: GCF_000741045.1. Lineage (NCBI taxonomy): Eukaryota > Viridiplantae > Streptophyta > Magnoliopsida > Fabales > Fabaceae > Vigna > Vigna radiata. Next base: position 970,545 of record NW_014543107.1, on the reverse strand, counting down.
TGATCATATAATCATTGGTCCTACTAGCATACATTTTTGTGAAGATACATATGCTTCCAACTACGTCACTATTATTATATGGTGAGTCAAAGAAATTGGACAACATAAGCTAACACCAAATAATTAGTTCATTCTTTATCTTAAAATGTCTAGACTGTAGGGAAGTTCGATACACACATAAGTCTCCACACTGGTAAGATATTGTTCATTTTGAGTCAAGCCCTCACGAATTTCCTTTTGGTACCACTCCAAAAGGCCTTTTATCAATGAAGGTATCTTATGTATATATAAACTCATGTCCATCTCTTATTTTTTCTGATGTGAGACTTTGTTTGTACCCGACATCCTCCCCTCAAACAAAGGACCACCTAAACCTCCCAGGCTATTTGCCCCTAGCCACTTGTCAAGGCTTTACATAATCATGGAGGGACGTACTTGTCTGAGCCTAGTCTCCAGACCTGAACCATGGGCTCTGATACCATTTGTAGGGAGGTTCAACACCACACATACACATAGATCTCCATATTGGTAGGATATTGTCCGCTTTGGGTCAAGCCCTCACGAATTTGCTTTTGGTACCACTCCAAAAGGCCTTTTATCAATGAAGGTATCTTATGTGTATATAAATCCATGTCCATCTCTTATTTTTTTCGATGTGGGACTTTGTTTGTACCCAACATAGACTTGATATTATGTTTATTGTATACTTTTGTGTTCATTTCTAATCTTACCCTAGAGAAATTCATTTAAAAATTATTAAAAGAATTTCTCATTATCTCATTGGAATGATTAACCTTGGTCTTTTCTTTAAGTGTAGATATACTATCTTTTTATGTTAGTTTAAAACAAATTACAGAGAAAAAATACAAGTGAAGAATGTCACTTTATTAACGGAAACCCCATCTTAGGAGCTAGTATAAAACAAAAAACAATACATCTTTAAATAAATGAAATATATTATGTTAAGACAAAAGCAATCCATGTTTTGAAGCTTATCAAATAACACTCACGAAATATTTCATATAGAGTCTAAGGAAAGAAAATGTTTTTCAATATATCATCTAATACATAATACATGAAACTAAAAGTGTTATACAAGAACGTCTAAAAGGAAAACTCATCACAAAAAGGGTCTTATTGAGAGAAGTGTCTTTTAGTGAATCAAACAATGCTTTTATCTAAGTAGAAGTCTTACGAAATGTATCTTCTAAAGAAAGATGCAAAAAGACATTTAAAAAACATTTGTAAACATCTAATCAATAGAATATCTAAAAAGAATGTCTAAAATACTACTTAAATCAATGTTAAACGATGGGAAACCTCTAACAAGAAGTATCCTAACATTTATGTATGAAAAATTGTTTAGAGCAACAATGTCTAATGAAGAAACATTTTATAACATCTAGAGCCAAGAGTATAAATAATGTTTTCCAGACCAAATTGTTTAAATGAATTAATTATAAAATCATAAACAGTGTCTAAAAGAAAATATCTCTCATTGAAATCTCTCAATAGACTATATAAGCAAAACAAGCTAGCCTCTTAGGAAAATAGATTCTATTTCTTATAACAATAAGGGCTAAAATAATTTTCCATTCAAATACAATGTTATATCAAGACAAGCTTTCTAGAGAAAATATCGTTTGATAAGTGATCAGTAAATGCTATAGCCTTTGAGAAAACATCTTATGTTTATACATTCTAATGAATATACATTTGTCTTACCAAATGATGCATTAATGAATGAAATGAACAATGATAAAATGTCTTGAACATGCTACATTGCCTAATGTTTATCAACATGTAATACATGTACGAAAAAAATACTTCGATGCTTGTATAGTTTGTTCTTGGTATTTGTGCAGATCAATAAAGCAGAAAGATATTATCAGAATCACAACAACCAAGAAAAAGACATTGTGAGAGAAGAAGAACCTTTTGGGAATATTTCCCTTGAAGCCCTCTACTCAGTCACGTGTACAAGAAAGGTTTTAGAATACCATCTCTATCTCAATGCTCATATTGTCTAAACACTCCTCAATCCAAGAAAGGTTGTTGAAGAAGAATGAAAAGAAGTAAGGGATGAGAAAGAAAGAAAGTATGCTCAAGAGAGATCATAAAATATTAATTCCAATCTATTTCAACTCTTATATCGTCTGATAATCTTCAACCTAAAGGAAGACGATGAAAGCAAGGTCGAGCAAAAGAAAATATGAAGAAAAAGCTATCATCATATCTAGCTTGCTACTACATCACCAAACTTACAAGTCTGGAGGTTTCTAAATGAAAGAAAAAGTAGAAGTAGAAGAGAAAATGAAAAGAAGGAAAAAGAGAAAGAACTCTATGAGTTCATATCGCCTAATGTTCTTTAACTTAAGAGAAGAAACCCCGTGAGTTCACAAATTGATTTGTATCTTTGTAATCCTCTCTATGAGAGTTTATTCAATCTTTATTTATAAGCAAACACCAAGTGTGCTTGTATTGAAACCTTGAGCTAATTTTTTGTACTAGTCAGGCTAGACTAGGGAACCAAGAGTGGATGACAAGACTTGGGATGCTAGGAGTGAAAGATAACTCAACCTGGAATAGGTTATACTCAGATGCTAGAAGTGGCAAACAATACTGAACAAAGAGTGGGTAAACTTTGTCTAAACTGTTAGAAAATTGCGCAACGGAATGTTTAAAGAGTATACAAACACTAGTGCAGAAAGGGCTTTAGACGTTTGTTATTTTTCGCTTTTAACGTCTTTTTCACAACTGACGTCATTACGGGTGACGTTAATGGAACGTCAAATTTCCATATAACAGATGTCAGTTAGTGCCATGTCCGACGTCAATAAACATCAGTTAAGGCCTACTCCGACGTGTAAGAGCACCATTTAGACGTTGGTGTGGGAACCAACCGACGTCTAAGAGCACTATAAAGACTTCGAACATGTCACTAACTAACGTTTAAGGTCACTATAGAAGTCGGTCTATGCATTAACCGACGTCTAATATAGTCGTTGTGATTTAGTGCAGTTTTGTTCCTATCTTTGGATAACCGAACTTGGGTTCTTGCCTAGTTCCATTTTCAACCGCAAGAGGGAAAAATTACGGTGAAACGATAACTAGACAACAACCTAGGGTCGTTTTTGGGTCGAAACGCCATAAGAAATCCAAAAGACGCCGCTTTTTCTAGGAGGCAGCTAGCAAAGGTAGAATGTGGTACTACGTTACCCCAAGAGAGGAACAAAATTGCACTAAAACACAACACAAGGAAAACAAATTTTAATCAGTTGAACCAGAAGATAATCGATGAAAGACTAATATAATCAGACTCAACAAAGTTTAAACGGTTTAAATAAAAAAAGACGCACCTGGAATGCAATGCCGCAAGAGAGAAAAAGGAGAGGAGGAAGACGATGATGTTTGTGAAATTATGAGTCTGCGGTTTATTTAACATGAATTGAGGCGTCGGTTGTTGTAGAAACCGACATCTATAGTCAGCTAGACATCGGTTAGCTCACTAATATGACGTCCAAGATAACTTTTAATCTGCCTTTTGCATGCACCTTAGACGTTAGACACACGGGTCGCCGACGTCTACGGCGCTGATCGGAATGATGTTTCAATTCCTGTCAAGGAAGTAGACGACGGTTGTCTTGGGGCGCCGACGTCTATAACATTTTAGACGCCAGCGCCCATTCCACTGGACGTCGAAGTACTTGCGAGTTTGGTGAATAACATTAATAACAGCCACATAGACGTCGCTCCCCAGAAAATCGACGTCTATGTTGCAGAATTTGACTATCTTCCCGCCTTCCTGACAAGCCCATTAACGTCAAGTTAAGGGAGAAAAGATGTATATAACATTATAGACATCGCTCCCCTAGAAAACCGACGTCTATGTTGCAAAATTTGACTATCTTCTCGCCTTCCTGACAAGCCCAATGACGTCAAGTTAAGGGAGAAGAGACGTCTATAACATTATAGACGTCGGTGTTTTATTAAGTAACGTCTAAGCGCCTGAGAATAAGGTGAAGAGCATTAATTGTAGTCAGGTAGACGTCTGCCCCCCCCCCCCCTCACAACCGACGTCAATGGGGCAATAAAGATTGTCTTCTCGCCTACCTCAGGCCCTTGGATGTCTAGTTAGGGCAGAACAGACGTCTACTATATCATAGACATCGGTTGCCCTAGATATCGACGTTTTTTTTACCAACTTATTTACGGTAATGCCACCGTCCATTAATATACGTCGAGCTACCCTTTAACCAACGTCTTATGGGTGACGTTAAACAGCGTTTTTGCACTAGTGAAAAACTAAGAGGGGGTGAATTGGGATTCTTAGAAAAACTAACCCTTTTAAAAATCTCCCTTTTTATAAATTTATTTTACAAATAAAATTGATAACAACAATAAAAATGAAGTATAGGGAAAGACAAAATTGCAAAAGTATTTTATATTGGTTTGGATCAAAAGACCCTACGTCTAGTTGTTAGTCTCTCTAAAAAGAGGGATTAACTTACCAACTAAAATAAATAAACAAGTTACAATGATGGAGTAAAGTGAAAATTCAAAAAATACCTCCCTTAACATATAAAAGATGAACAACACTTCCTTTTGACCGACAAAAGGATGAACACAACTTGACTTTGCTTTGCAGATATACACTTAGACACACTAAGATAAGCACTTCCTTCTACAAGCACCAAGTTCACAAGCTCCCTTGTCATAAACATGGAGAGTTTCCCTCAGGCATACAACTTTAATACTCCTAGTGAAAAGTTCATTAAAGTTAAGTTTAAAGTAAGTATTTATAGACTCTTGCATTTAAAAATTAGGTTAGAAAACTAAGAGTCAAGTTTGCAACTACTACTAATAATCGATTATCATAAGTCATAATCTATTATCCTAAAGGTATTTCTGAAATAACAATTTTTTATTGTGATAGTCGATTATCCTCAGTGATAATTGATTATCATAAAGGTATTTCTGAAACTTATTATTTTAATTGGATAATCGATTATCATTAGTGATAATCGATTACATAGAGGATTTTATGAAAAATAAAACTTTTCTTGAGAGCTTTGCCACTTGTGTTATACCTATTGACTCTTGTGTTAATACCCCTTTTTTTTATCAAAGTCAAAAGATTATCTAATCATTATGCTCTCCTAAATTAGTTAATTCAAAAGCAATTTATCTCTCTTTTAATCATTAAAATTTTACTCTCCCTAAAATAATATTCTCCTTAAAATCTAAAACAAATTCTCAAGATTTAAAAAAAAAATTTGTAACTTAAGTTAATCGATTATCATTATGGATAATCGATTATCACCCAGAATAATATTGAACCAAGAGTGGGTAAACTCGGCCTAGATGTGTTGTCTAGGGTTAGATCCAAGAGTGGCTAAATTCGATCTAGTCGTGTTGATTATGGTGTTGGAAGTCCCAAATCAACTAGAGATATGATCAATTTAGAGTATATAAGTGGGTGCAAACCACACTTTACAAGCCGGTTTTGTGGGGTTGAGTTAGGCTTAAAGTCTACTTTTTAACATGGTATCAGAATCAGGTTAGAGCTTATCGTAACAATATTTTTTGTTCGTTGAACATATTGTTCCACCTACTATTGGGCCGTTATCGGACCACCCACTAATGTCTAGTCTCACGCTCGATATGTATATACCTTGGCGTGAGGGGATGTGTTGGAAGTTCCACATCAACTATCTTGAAAAGGTTAAACTCGTATATTCTAAAAAGATTAATGGAACCTCTTAAAACTTCTTAAAGAAGAATTTGACATAGCTCAAATTTAAGAGAACAAATATAAGAATTATGTCTTTTTGTTTTTCTTCCTTAAAAGCTTTTATTAAGATTTCTTGATTTTATTAGACATGCAAAAATCTTTATAGAAAATACTATTCACCATCTCTAGTTTTTTTTTTTTTGTGTATTTTAGACTTTTATTCATAAATTTATAAGTAATCATATTCACAAAAAAATTGTATTGTACTTGAAAATATTAGCATTTACAATAAAAGATAAGTTCTTTTATTAAAAGTTACTTATTGCATATATTTCTACTACAATTGCTTAGCAACTTCAAATGCATAATTCTAATTTTTATTTAAACTCTATTTGAACCTACGTCTATTTCTACTTCACTTAACATTTTCTTTCAAAAGAAAAATTAATTGAAATTATTTAAAGAAAATTTGTGTGTGTTTGTGTGAGATATTAAATTTTAATTTCTTACTTTTAAAGAAGTTGAATACCTGATTAATAAAAGATTATTTAATTTGTAAATATGACTTTAAGTAGTAAAGAAGTTGTTTGTCATGTAAATAATAAGTTATTGGAGAAATTTTTCAAAACAATAATAAATTTAACTAAAATAAATTTATAGATTTTAACTTCTTAAAAGTTTATTAAAAACAAAGTTATATAATATAAGTTGCCTTTAGTTTATAAAAACAAAAATTAACTGATCTCATTTTTTAATTTTATAGAATAACTAAACTTTTGATCCCTTTCAATTTTTATTCACATTTCGTGATTTTAAAAATGTGTAATATGAATACAATATTATCATACATTTGATTTCTTTTCTGTTAAGACTTAAAAATATATGCTTAGGACCATTCGGCCTTAAGTGAGGTTGTCAAGTCTATAAGGCAAAGGTCAGCATAGCCTTAGGAGAGGGGAGCTTTTTCTTTATTCTGATTCATTTCACAGAAAGTCATTCTCTCTATAAAACCCTTGTGCCCTAATATTTTCTCTGACTTCTCTCTAAAATTCCAGAACTTTTAACCGTTCAAATTTGGATTGGGTGTTGTCAAATCATTCCTGGCGTAGAGAGCTTATGTTCAAACCAAATATTTCTCCATTCCGATTGGTGAGTCATTTTTCCCCTTTTCTCTTCACGGTTCTTGGGCTAGGGCATGCAACTTTGTTGGGTTCGTGTGCCTTCTACGTTTTCCCTTCCATTCTCTGCCCATTCTAGCTCTGAGAGCTATGTTCTATCACCAATTTGGTGATTTGTAGGTTCTGTAAGTTCAACGCGGTGTGGGTACAATTCTAGGGCATTCTTGACAAGTTACTGTTAAGCTTTCCAGGTAAGGGGAGCTAATTATTTTTGTATGAATTTAATTTATAAAAATAAAAATATATGTATGTTAATGTTGAACTGGTGTGCTCTTATGAAAATGTTTTATGACTCTTATTGTATTGGGTGTTGTAACGAAAACTGTGAAATTGTGCATGTTGTGATGTGATGAATTTAAATTTGTTTTGAATGAGTTTAATCTCTGGAAATGGTGTGTGCTGATTATTATTTGACTAGGATGAGTTTTTTGGCTAAAATTGATCTATTTGGAAGGTTTGGAGTAAGGGTTCTGTAATAGCATGTATATGGGTATTAAATAGGTGTACTTTTGAGGTTGTGAGAGGAAGTGAAAATATTAAAATTTGGCATTTCAGGTTTAGAGCATAAGAGAACAGGGTATATAACTTAGATAAATCAAATGGGGTTGTTGAGAGCCTTTCTTTGTTGGTAGGATAGAGGAACCTTAAAAACCTGAGTTGGCACATCACTGATCATAGAGCAGCCCTGGCTTGGTCTAGTCAGTTGTGACTAGTCATATATGCTGGCATCGAAGGTGAGTTTGATGCGTTCAGACATCTAGGTACTCTCCGGTGACCAATTGGGGAAAAGTAAGATCTCTACTATGCTGAAATCCTTTTTATTTAGTTAGTATTAAATATAAAATATTATAATGTAATATATGATAGAAAATTTAGGATTTTGATATAATATATTATATTTTATACATGATATATTATACAGTATGTTAATGTTATATTAATACATTAGAGGAAATATTATAGAGTATTTTGGGTTGGGAGTTTTTTTTTAAAAAAATAAATAAAAATGGTTAAAATGGAATTAGGGGAGAAGGGTCGTGTATGGTTTATAGGTAGTCTGCATGGATATTTTATGAAGGAGGAGGAAGAATGGAATTAAATAATTAATGGTGCGTGGGCGAGGGTGAGTATTGTATATTATATGTGAAATGTTGAATGTTGCCATAAATGTGATGTTTTCCATCCTTTTACAGTAGCAACGTAATCTTTTGGGTTTGAATTGATGGGCATATGAATGAAATTATTTGTGTGGGGCCGAGGGGATAGAAGGCAATAAAAAAATGGGGATTGCTCCCTCCACCTCTCCATTTCCAACCTCTACCTCCCCAATTTTCTGTCTTTTTTACTTTATTACAAAACGGTCTTTTTTCTTTACTCTTTTAATCTTTTTAAAAAAATTTACTTTCTTTTTTTACTTTTAATGGTATTTAGGAGAAACCCTCAACTTCCCCCATTTGAGATCAGCACAGTCACACCTCCCCAATTTGAGATCTGCACAGTCACACCTCTCTCTCGCACTCATCGTCGTTGTCCATTGAAGGTCAGTCTCCATCGACGACGGCGCCCACCACGACCCCTCTGGCCGCCACCACCACTCCCTCTGCATCCCCAGTCACCACCCCTTCTAAGCTTAAATCACCGGCGCCGGTTGCTTCTCCTACGTCATCTCCATCATCTTCCTCCCCCAATGCTGCAACCGCAACCCCCACATCATCTCCCACAACTTCGCCTCCATCTAAAACCGTTGCACCAGCTCCAGTGACCAACCCCCCGGCCGCCACACCACCGATTGTTAGAACTCTCTGGTTTGGGGGTTTCTGAAATTGGATGCGCGGACCTGGAATTGGGTTTTGCATTTGTTGTTTTTCTAATGCAGGTCGGTGACATGTGAAGGTGATGAGGTGTAGGCTCGTGATGGTGGCTTGCTGGTGGTCGTGATGATTTTGTGAGGGTGGTGATGGTGCTGCGCAAAGGAAATGAGCGTCAAATTTGTGATGAAAATGATGAGGGCGCGCGATGATGGCGACAGCGCTGTGCTTCTACTTCTGGATCGTTTGATGATGGCGTGATGATTTAATGGTGCGAAGAAGATGCACGAGCTTGGTGCGGCTGGCTCGACGGTGGCGCCGACGCAATGGAGGTGAGGAGAGTTCCACGGAGAGCGCGGGGCCTGGTTGACTTGCTCTCCTCGTTGGCCTGTTGCAAGCTGCCGAGGATGTCTTTGAGAGACCCCATTTCAGTCTTCACCTTCTCAGCCTCTTCCATGAAGATTCCCCATACAGTGTCTAAGTGGGTTATGGAAGAAGTGAGTTCCACATACCCGCTTCCAAATCAACATCTTTCATCGTAGTTTTGTTTAGATCCACGTAACTAGGGAAGCACTTGGTCATAAAATTGTTCATTTTGGGATGATTTTGATATTTGAAAGCAAAATAAAATCGTTCATTTTGGGATGATTTTGATATGTGCAAGCAAAACGAGAGTAGAAGAGAATGAGTGAGACGATAATATAAAGGATTTGTGTAATAACTTGGAAATTTTCCTTAAAGGAATATCAAGATGCAATTCACGGATATATTTAAGGGAAAACGGATATTGACATCTGTTTTTACCTTAAACAGATCTTAACATCCGTTTTTACCTTAAACGGATGATAATATTCATGGAGGGATCCTCGTATCCAGAGATTTCTTTATAAAATTTTAACCTTAAAATAAATTTGGATAAAATAGGAATAGAAAAATAGATTGAAGGGTAAAAATGGAAAGGGGAGGTGGAGGGAACAATCGGGGAGGTGCAAGGAGTAATACCCTAAAAAAATTAATTATATATATATATATATTTTAGGTGTGTTGTGATGTTAGAAATGTTAGTTAATTCAGTTTTGTTTAATATTATATCATATGTCATCAGAATTATTAAATTTGGTATGTGATTAATCTTCTGAATGATATAAAATAAATAAATTAAATTAAATTATATATTACTATAATAAAATAATTTATTGTTTTGTTAAGAGATGATACAAATGGTCTTTATAATTTAATTTGAAGAATTATTATGTATATTAAATAAATAAATAAAAAGTTGAATATTTTTATGTGTTGTAGTGATATTTTATAAAAGTCGTAGTAATTTTATGTCTCTGTGGTGATTTATTTGAAGTCGTATTATTTTTATAAGATGTTCTGATGTTGTATATGAAGTCGTAATACTTTAAATGGTGTATTAAAAACCTTGTGTTTGATGAGTTAATGTACATTATCGAGACTATGTTTGGAAAGTAATGAGAATTGTGTTATAAGCTCTCTAATTGGTGGACAATGTATATTGTTGAGATTATCTATATGTTGATTGTGGACAAAAATTTATGATTACAAAGTGATGAAAGTACGATCCAAGTGATAAACTAAGTTCCATCTATGTAGAATCTCTCGGTGAGATTCTTAGTGTTGTAGAATGAAAGTAGGAGCTCAGTATTGGGGTCATCCTAATGCTCTAATGGTCTTTCTTCTCACGTAGAGAGGGTTGAACCATGTGGTGAGGAGTAGCTGGAGGTCTTAGTCTTGGGGGCTTCCATCATGCTCCAGGGCACAAAACAGATTAACCTCGTGAGTGTGGCAGGGGGGGGGGAGCCCAAGTATCACAAGCCACCATGGGTGCATGGCCCGCCATAGCTCGACTATCATTCTAAAGTCCGGACGAGTCAAGTCTAGAAGTTAACATGTTAGGTTTTGTGTTATATATTGTTTTGGCTTGCATACACTTGACTTGAGATTAAATATGATATGTACATGTGAATATAATTGCATGCTTCTCTTTTTATATAATTAGCTCACCCTTGCATTTGTTTGTGTTTGTGCCATGTTTGCGTTTGTTTTCTTTTGCGATGATCATCCACTTGGATGGGAGCAGATGGAGAGGAGGTTACTTTGGAGACAGCCTTGGATGGGAATGACAATGTTGCAGCCTAGTCTTCTTAGGACTTTCTTTGCTCTGTGTTATTTTGAAGAACTTTGTTCTGTTTAAAAATTTCAAATTTCTAGTACTGTTTCATGGATGACTGTAATCCTAAACTCTATACTCTATAGTACTTAGAGTTTCAAATCCTTAACCATTTTGGATGATTGTAAGCTAAGTATCTTAATTACTCCTCTAACTACTTTCAATTAGTATGCATGATGACGCCTTGATTATGTATGTCTTCTTTCTATCTAATTGGGACATCACATTTTTCCTAGTTCAATAACCTCTAGAACTAAAGCATGCATTTAATTACAAAAAATAATTATAGATTTAAGAAAAATTACATATGGTCTAAAATGTGGAGATTAAAATGACAGAAAAAGAAAAAAAAATGCATATAAAGAAATTAAAGGAGATGCATTTTATGATCTTTTTTAATAATATAAAATAGTATCCACAAGAAAACTTCATAAACTCATGTCAATAGCTAAGAATAAAGAACCGATTGAAGTAGAAGAAGAGGAATATCCTGATAGACATAAAATCAACATAAAAGGATCATGTTTTGTTGTGGATCATGCTGAACAAGTAATTCAGCATGAGTTACATTCTGATGAAGACTCCCTACGTTTGGTCTCCCTAGGACGAATATTGGAAGGCAAAACATCCATCTATGGTGTTCCTCTACATTTAGACTAGGTACATCTGATGGTTGATGAGGTTAGAGATCCACAAGCTCGATTGCCTCTACTAACTCCAGAGGTTCAATTTGTTGGAGACGCATTACGTACATTTATTGCTTGGCCTAGAAGACTAATCATGCCATTTACTAGACAAAAAGAGCTAGTACACTGTATTTTAAATAATTTTCTTCTTTTCTTATAATATTATAGATACATGAGCTAACATGATACGTCAATATTTATTCCAGGCTCTTGTTGTCAAAAGAAGGTGTGTGAACTTGTTGTTGATAAAGATGACAAAATGAGAGAATCAGGGGATAACCCACTTAAAAGACTTGTAGACATATTGCCTAAGATAATGTGAAGACCAATAGCCATACATGAGACTTCGAGTATTTGGGGTCGACTGTCATGACTCATTTTGCATTGCTATTATTGATGCGTTAGAGGTGTATGGTGGAGAGAAGATGTTAAACATTTTGATCATCCATCTATTTGCATGTATGTAGTAATGTGTCTTATATACATGTAATATTAAAACTACTACATTTAATGTATAATTCATTTCTTAGGTATAAGGATGCAATGAGTAAGGACTAGGGTCAGTAAGAGGTGTACGGATATTTTAAGCCCTAAAGCATTCAATTGTCTAGCAACGTAAGAGTTCAGGACAGAAAATAATGATAGATTGGATTACCGCTTGAAGGCATATTTACTTGATTCCCTATATTGAAGGGTTAGTCTTATTTGGTGAGCTTTTATTTTAAAGTTATGGTAGTTACTAAACTAACCATTTCTCCTTCATTGTAGGTCTCATTGGTAGTTAGTAGTCATTATTCTTGAAAAATACCTAATTGTTTGGTTTTGTTCCATCTATAAGAAACCTAACTCTGACATGAAACACTTTCTACAAGGGTAATTGTACAAGTCCCATAATGTCCAATTAGTATATAAAAATTATGACTAACATTCTCAATTTAACTAGAATCGTGGTAACATCAAACAAATTAATGTATAAGAGAGAGAGAAAAATATTCAATTTATAATTTTGAAGGTTAGGAATCACGCCTTATATATTAATTATTTTGTATAAAAGTTATATGTGAACTTAATTTTTCCTTTTATTTTTTTAGTGTAATAGATAGAATAGTTCTTTGAATGCAGATATTATGTGATGCGTTGGATGAAAACTATCATTAGGACAAGAATCATTGAAGATTGAAGAAAGGTATAAAAACACTTATAACTTGTTCATGAATTGTATGGTCTAAGAAACTTTACATTTGCTAACATCGTATGATTATTTTAGGACTTCAATGTCTTTCCATTATCAAAGAATGACATGTTAAATATAAGAAGAAAGTGATCAATTTATCTCTTAAAACATTAACAAGAAGATTAAGTTTGTTTTCATTTAGTTATTTATTTATTCACTTTATATATATATAGAGAGGGAGAGAAATATATGTGTATATTCACGTTCTAGTTTCATGCCACAACAAACAAAATATTTTTTTAAAAAAGAGGCTGCCAAATTTACTTATGTTATTGCATCAATAAACATAAGTTTTGACGCTGAAATGAGAGAAATACATGCCAGAATTTACGTCAATTTAGTTGAGATTGAAGATAAATTTATGTCTCCAAATCTACGTTTGTCTTAAAACAGACATAAATAATAAAAATGTCAAACGTAGAAAGTCTTTTAAGTGATAGTACTAACTGTTTACTTAAATTTTATTCTTCTTTAAGCTAAAATAATTATCTTGTTATTCTACCTTCTTAAGTGATTTTTTATTTAAATTTAATTATTCTTTTAAATTAAATTAATTAATTATAATAAAAAGGAAGGAAATGTAGTACAAATTTGTTTTTACTATATTAATAAAATTAATTAAATTTTGAAAACATATTAAAATATATTTTATTTTTCATTATCTTTTGCTAGATTTATGTTAATAGTGGTTTTTTCTTTTATTACTCCTTGCACCCCATTGATATTAACAGCAGCCCCATAATTTTTTATGTGACCCTTCAATTCTTTCTTCTATATTTTAATGGTAACCTCTAAATGATCTACTTTAAGAGATTTTCAGGATAAGTTCTCTAAAACAATATTTCTGAAACAAGATTTTCAAAATATGGTTTCCAAAAATGATGTCTAGAATAATTTTTTTAAAATATAAAAAATTTATTTTAAAACGAGTTTTTCAGAAAAAAATTTCTAAAATAAACTGTTTAGAACATATGACATGTATTTCTAATTGAGATTTTTAGAATAGAATTTCAGAATAATTTTTCCACCAAACCTAACGTTTTATTCTCTCTCTCTTCTTTGTCGCAAAGAGTACAATGGAGAATGAGTGCAATCGGAGGTGCAGTGAAGAAAAAGAAAACACTGTAATGACAGTAATTATAGTGACAATAGTGGCGGTGTGGTGCAACAAGTAAAATATTTTAGTTATTCACTATTAGTATGGACTGCAGATAGTAATCATAGGAGTATAGGAAGCAAAGACTTTTTCTATATTCTTAGATATGGGTGTTAATTCCTGCACCTCCACCTCCACCTCCCCATCTCACTTTTATCCTTTTTTTTTATTTATATTTATATTTTTTATTTATATTCCTATTATACCCTTACGTAAAATTTAATTTATAGATTAATTTTAATTCTAATCTTTTACAGTAAAAAACCTAACTTTTTTCTCACTTTCTGCTGTGTTCTGATCTCTCTCGTTCTGCTCTCTCATTGGTTTTTCGAATTCTTTTTGTGCTCTCTTTTCTTGTGAGAATTTTCTTTCAAAGAATCGTTGGGGAAGGAAAGTTGCAATTGTACAGAATTCTTCTTCTCTTTCTCCGTGATCGTGTTTGTAGCGCGGTGGTTGAAGGAGATACGTGAGCGCCGTAGAGGTATGTAATTTACGGTTAAAAATAGCATAAACCCTTAAACAGATCTGATTATCCGTCAACGGATGTCGACATCCGTTTCCCATTAAATGGATGTTGACATCCGTTGAAGGATGATCAAATCCATTTAAAGATTTAGTCATATATAAATATTTTTTTAAATTTAATGTTTTTAATAATATATATTTTTTATTTCTATTTTAATTGTTTAAGAAATAACTTAAAAAGTTGAAAACTTTTACAAAATGAAAGGTGGAGCTTGGGGGTGTGAATGCAAAGGGAAGGGGAGGTTGGGTTGTTTTCGAAAGTTTCGAAAGTCTGAGAGAGTAAAAGCTGAAATAGAAAGTAAAGTAAAAATTAGGGTTACTAAATTAAGAGGGTTAAAAAAGTAAAAATAAAAAATAAAAAAAGGTTAGTTTTGTAATTAATGAAAAGTTAAAAAAAGATGAGGAGGTGTCGGTTTGAAATGGGGAGGTGGAGGGATTAATGTCCCTTAGATATGTACAATGCTCTCTTAAGCCTGTATTCCCTATGAGGGACAACCTTAAAATTTCAATTCACGTTAGACTTTTTCTTTTTACACCATGCATATTTCTTCCTCTTCATTTCCATATTCTTTAATATTTCTTAATACCTGCCGATTTTATAATTTGATCAAAGAATATTGTCATGTAAATAAAGAAAAGTTAAAAAATTTTGGAAGGATGTTGCGATGAAAATTTAAACACAAAATCCACTATTCAACAATGATGATCTCATATGCATGTGTTCTTATTGATAGAATATAAAATACAAACAACAATCGAAAAGAAAAATGTAGAGTAGTATGATCCAGTTTAGGAGACAAAGGGATTATCCAAACAAACAAAAGTAGTGAGCATCGAAAAGAATATTATCATACATTTGATTTCTTTTCCTGGTTCAATAACCTCTAGAACTGAAGCATGCATGTGTTCTTATTGATAGAATATAAAATACAAACAACAATCGAAAAGAAAAATGTAGAGTAGTATGATCCAGTTTAGGAGACAAAGGGATTATCCAAACAAACAAAAGTAGTGAGCATCGAAAAGAATATTATCATACATTTGATTTCTTTTCCTGGTTCAATAACCTCTAGAACTGAAGCATGCATGTGTTCTTATTGATAGAATATAAAATATCGAAAAGAAAAATGTAGGGTAGTATGGTCCAGTTTGGGAGACAAAGGGATTATTCAAACAAACAGAAATCGTGAACATCGAAAAGAGCGCTCTAGAGATAGTGAGGAAGAGCATAATGACTTTGATCAAGGAAGCAAGGGTGGATTCAAAAAATTTTCAAAAAGAAAGGCCATTTTTTGTAGGAGATGCAAAATCTGGTCAGCTATCTATATTTTATGCAATTCTATTTTTAATATGATATTGTAAAGTAATTTTGGTTCATTTATATATATATATATATATATATATATATATATATATATATAATAACAAAATTATTATCAGAGAATATTTGTAAGTACACTCATTTTTCTTGTTTCTTTCTCTCTATTACTATCAAAGGAGAAAATACAAAGGAAACCTAAAGTGTTCTATAAAGGAAAGATTAGAGACCAAAATGTTGATTACAAATTGTTTCCAATGGACAATCCTTCATATACGATTCTATTTTCTATTCTAAAAAGAACTAAGAACTACTCAATTTTATAAGGATTTATTGTTCATTATTTATTGATTTGTGATTCATAATTCTAATAATTGGTATCAGAGTATGTTAGTTTATGATTAATTGGTATGAACTCTAATTTGGTTTTCCCAATTTTATAATAAATTCTATTTATGAAATTTTGGGGATTTTATAATTATCGTGTCATCTGAAATTAATTTTATAATTATTGTGTTATCGGAAGACTTACTCGCGCATTTTTGTTTTGATCTTTCTTCCTATATAGTTTTGACAATTTAAGGTTTCATATAACTGTCACAAAGAGAAATAGTCTCTTAATGAGCTCATTTCATATTGTGTTCAAGAAAAGGAAAGACGGAAGCAATAAAGGATTGAAAGTACTCACTTAGCCAGTAACTCTAATGACAAGGGCAAAAGAAAGAACATTGAGAATCCCAAGATTGATATTACTGAAGGTCCATCACAAAAGAAACAAAACCAATATGATAAATGTTTCTTTTACAATAAAGGTTGACACATAAAGAAGGACTATGCGAAATATCATGCTTGACGTGCAAAGAAAGAGTTGTCTTAACTACAGAAGACAATTGATCTTGCAAGATGGATCTATTTAGAGATGTCAAATTGGTAGAGATGGAAGTCATAGGATGTTTTAGATTATTGTGTATTGATTTTCTATTTTTGAATTTGAAAAACACTTCATTTGTATCGACATTTAGGCATAATTTGATTTCATTTGTTTATTTGGACAATTTTTGTTAACTATGTTAGTTTGGAAATAATGAATTTAGATTGTTTATAAATTCGAGTTTTGTTGGAACTAGTTTACTTTTGGCTAATGTTAGAGCTGTCAAAATGGGTCACAACCCGCGAGCCAACCCGGCTCACCATGGGTTCGGGTCCGGTTGGGTTTGAAAAAATTATATTTTTTTAATGCGGGTTAGGTTTCAACCCGGCTCATTTAAACCCGGCTCATGCGGGTTGAACCCATGGTGGGCCGAGTTGGCCCACCAACCTACCTACCTAATTTTATTTTATTAAAATTTAATTTCAATTTTATAAAAAATATTTATTATTATTTTTTTACTTGAAATAATTATTTAAGTTTCCTATTCTCAAAATTGATTAAACACCCATGTTGGAAGTGAAATTTAGAAGTGAAATTTGTTTAGCTTTAAATTATAGAAAGTTCATAATTTTTTTTATTTAAAAAAAATTGTATTTAAGTGAGCCAGTGAGCTAACCCGTTTACCCACCAACCCGTAGTGGGTCGGGCCGGGTTCGAATTTTTCTGGCTCGCTAATAAATGAGCCGGATTGGGTTGCCTCACTAAGTGACAAACCGATGGTGAGCCGGGTCAGGTCGAGCCGGGTTACCCGCACACTTTCCGGGAAAACTTCCCAGAAGGTCACCCATCCCAGAATTACTCCAGGCTAAGCACGCTTAACCATGGAGTTCTTAAGGGTTA
This sequence comes from Vigna radiata var. radiata, assembly GCF_000741045.1. NCBI lineage: Eukaryota > Viridiplantae > Streptophyta > Magnoliopsida > Fabales > Fabaceae > Vigna > Vigna radiata. The sequence continues at coordinate 952,938 of NW_014543107.1, read as the reverse complement.
GGCTACCGAAAAGTAAATGCATTTTGGTGATATGGGTAGCCAAATCAATTCCTTTAAGCTATCCTTCAACTGTATAGTCCCATACCTATACAGTCTCCAGATCCCTCTCATTCCGATGTATGTTCGATTCGTCCATGTGCCCCTTCCACTCGAAGCCTACCAGGAGCCGCTCCTTGTCCGTGCCCCCTGCACCATGCTTCTTGCACCGGCGATCACTCCCCGCCCTCGTCAATGCTCGGGTGTCACATGCCCACCAGCTTCCGTCTGGTTCGTCCTCGAACCACACCGTACTGGGAGAGGCTAGGCTCTGATACCATTTGTAACGCCCCGGCAACTTACAGGGACTGTTGACTGCCCCCACAAATCACCACGAGACTTTCGAATTACTCCAAGCTAAGCACGCTTAACCATGGAGTTCTTAAGGGTTAGGCTACCGAAAAGTAAATGCATTTTGGTGATATGGGTAGCCAAATCAATTCCTTTAAGCTATCCTTCAACTGTATAGTCACATACCTATACAGTCTCCAGATCCCTCTTATTCCGGTGTATGTTCGATTCGTCCATGTGCCCCTTCCACTCGAAGCCTGCCAGGAGCCGCTCCTTGTCCGTGCCCCCTGCACCATGCTTCTTGCACTGGGGAACTAACTTTTATGGTCATTGTGTTTTCCAGTGTATTATCGTATTGGGATGTTGCTTTGTGTTTTTTTTTTCATGATGATAATGGTTCTTTGTATGAACTGTTAAATGGTTACTATATTGTAATTTTGAGCGTTTTAGTTAGATAGATTTTGAGTATATTTACAAACTGGTTTTGGAGTAGTAGTATATGAGTCACACATAAAAGGTGGGTTAGAATGGAGAACCATTAAGGTTGCTTTGATTATGAGAAACCTTGGGCACACTTTAGGTCTAGGGTTGTCTTCGTCGGTATGAGTTTCGGAAAAGTAAGGGGGTGGCTTTGGTTTGAGAAGGAACCGTGAGTTTTGGTGCACCATAGTTAAGAGAAGTAAGTCTAAGTTTTCAATGAAAAAGTGAGGTGTGGTGTGTTGGGGTAGATGATTTATATAGTAAAAGGATGCATGTTATGTGACTTTTATATATGAAAGTAAATATAAGTGAACATGGGTTCAATGTTTCAATTATTTTAAAGTGGAAACAAGTTTGGAAATTGTCATAGACATAAGGCCGTGACTGTAAATATGATTGTGTACAATAGTAGTAGAGTGGATGTTATGTTATGAATTGGGTTCACATAATAGAAGTAAAAAAAAATGAATACTTGTTAGTAATATAGAGTTTAAGTGTACTTTGATTATGCATGGTACTTTGGTTTCAAACCTGGGAATACTTGAGAAATAAGGAGTTAGAATGAATCTTTGGTGCATGAAAATCTTGGAGTGTGGTTACGTAAAAGGGTTTTTGGGAAGGGAGAGTTTTGAGTAGCGGGACCCGTTTGGGTAGAAAAGTAATAGATTGGGTTATTTTAATGAGTTGGTTATGTGGGTCATGGATTTGATCATAAATACTATGTGGGCCATATGGTGGTGTAGTATGAATTTTATATGAGAGAGAGTGGAATAAAATAATAGTATAGGAAAGTTGTTGGTGTTTTACAGAGAATATGTCTAGGAAAATGGGTATGGCACATAGGTAAATTTAACTTAGTTTAAAATTTTGGATATAAAGTGGGGTACACTTGATAGAGTTTTGATAGAATTTAGAAAAATAGGGATGCGTGTTCAGTAAATGGTTGATTATTTTATTTTGGGTTGAATTGTTATTATTTTGTGACTGTTTAATGATTGTTTCGAAAATGTTAGGTATATATGAATAATATTGGGTGGTTGTGTGAGTATAAAGATGATTATCTCTTGTGAGGTTGGATTTATGTTTATGTGATGCCCGGTGAAGCTCTTGGAAGTGTGGTGGAAGTAGCATCGGTACTTGCCCGGTGAAGCTCTTTGAGAATAGAGTGGTGAAGGGTGTATACTTGTCCGGTGAAGCCCAAGAGGGTGGTGGAAAGCATATACTTGCCTGGGGAAGCTCTAAGAGAGTGGTGGGAAGTGGTGTACTTGCCGGTAAAGCCTTCCAGAGAGTGGTGGGAAATGTTATTGTGTAAGGGTTGGTAAAGTGCACTGGCCCGGTGAAGCTCTGTAAGAGAGTGGTGGGGGGTGACACTTAACCTTCAAGTTGTATGTAAGTAATCGGTGGTGATTCAATACATATGGTGGATGGTTCTACAAATTAGGTATGAGTTGGTGAGTGACCGAGTGAGTATGGGTGTGATTTGGTTATTTGATGAAATGATTGTACGATTATATGCGGGTGACTTTGATTTCTGATAGTGTAGTTGTTAATGAATTGTTTTGATGACTTGTTTCTATTAGCTCACCCTTGCATGTTTGTGGTTGTGGTTTCCACCTACGATGATCGTATTTTACTGGAGTAGAAGTTGTTTCAGGTGTAGCTAAGGCGAACTTGAGTGGTGTGGTACGTGGGAGAATTATGGGATTTGAATTTCAACACTAATAGTTTTGTAATGAAATTTTATGAACACTTTATAGTTACATTTGGTTTATGATACAATCTATATTCCGCAACAGTATCTGAGTTATATTTTTAAAAGTTCTTACAAACCCGTAACATAAAAAAAAAATAAAAAATCGGGGTGTTACATTATGGATCCTTAAATATGGAATTGCATAATACTAAGCATAATATTCTTTGAAGATATTGAGTTTAAGGATATATATTTGTATGTAAGTGGCCATTACGTACGAATTTTCCTTATCTTGTTTTTTCTTCTTCTCCTCCTTCTCCTTCTCCTTCTTGTTGCATCTCCACCATTGTTGTGTCAATTGCCATCGCTTCTTACTCCTCCTCCAATTATAATTGTCACTATTGTTGAGGCACCATTACGCCATCCCCACCAACAGGCCAATGTAATTGTCGAGCCTCCTATTCCTCTCTTTTTTCTTCTCCTCCTCTTTTTCCTTCTCCACTCACATCTCTTTTTCCTTCTCACTCATATAAAGAAAAACCTGATACGACTTAACGGAAAAGTTGCCACTCATTTTATTGATAGATTGAATGAAAAAAATTATCAGTAATAAGAATTACAAATTATCAACAAAATTTTTCAACAAATTTAATCTAGATACACTGCCAATGAAAGTATTTGTTGGTTATACAAATTCTAATTCACCAAAGAATCTGATTGATTGATTATTTTCTAATGGGTATTTCTGTTAGTAATTAAAATTCTAAAATTTGGCAATAAAATTGAGTTTACTGACAAACTTAATTCCGTCAATAAAAATTTATTGGTGATTATGAAAATTCTTGTGATGTGTTTCATACATACTAAATGTTGGTAAGAGAATATTAAGTCTTTTTATGTTTTTAAGTTAGGCAACAATAATTTGTACTACTTGATGAATTAGAGATATAGAGACTTTTTCCATTTAAGATCACTTAAATAAGTTTTAAGAGCTCTAAATCAATTACGAAGAATAAGTATCAATTTTAGATATGTAATTTTAAAACATTGAGTATTGTCAAATATTTTGGATTTTAATTACTAGCCCAACTCCTAGTGAGATTGTTTCTTTTCATAATAACAAATAATGATACTATGATAAAAAAAAATTATTTTACATAACTTTTGTAAAGTAAAATTTTTAAAAATAATTTGTAAACGAAAGATATATCTAACCTTACTTTTATTTATTATTCCGATGGCATCAACTTAAAATTATCTATACTACAATATTTTTGTTACTTATATTTTTTATACCGATGGCATCAACTTGAAATTATCTATACTAACATTATTTTTTTAATAAATGTTAGTTTAATCATCTATACATTCTAATAATATAAAATTAAGTTTAAAATTTATTTTATATTTTATAACATAAGATTAACCTATTACATTGTGTTAAATTTGATTTATCCAATTTTAATATATTTTGACCAACGTTAAAAGCTAACTTTATGTTTTTGTATAATGCTTAATGAAACCATCAAATTAATCATCTCTATAAAATTAATTAAAATTACATTTTTAGCTTTTTTATGTTTCATATTTCAATGTATAATGAGAAATATCCAATTAATTTATCATGATGGGAAAATTAATTAACATAATTAGCAGTATTCTATCTTATCTTGGAACTGTCTTTTTTTTTTGCTAATAACAGTACGACACAATGGATTTGGGATAACTGAAAATTTTAAATTACTACAATAATTAATTATGAATATAATTTGGTAAACTACAAAAAATATTTTTTACTTGAATAAGTTCGATAAGAAAATAATGTTTAGTTAATTAATTTCTTCTAGATATGATAAAAAAAATTATCTTCTACATAAAAAAAATACCTATCGAAAAGTAATAAAAATTATAATTTTTCATAATCAATGAAAAACCAACCTATTTTGTAATTAAAATTTACTGAATTTCAGCTTGTGTCCAAACATTCACGTTATTTTATAAAAAATGCAAACATTTTAAATCTCTCAGAAGTTACAAAAAAAGCATTTTAGTCTCTTTTAACCTAGTAGTTTAAGTTAAGAAAAGCTTTGCAAAAATTTAGCTGACCCTGCAACAGTGTAAGTATAAATTTTGTTTTTTTAAAAATAAAATAGAGAAATAATTGAGCTGAGAAAAGTTTATGCAAGACATCACTCCAAAAGTTATGCAGAGATTATGAGCGACTTTGGTAATTTTAATGTGTGAGTCAGTTTCCGTGAAAGGCACATCTGCAAAATCTGACTTCAATTATACATATAGTATAAACCCAGAAAGAGTATCCAATTCAAAACTAATGTCAATATAGTGAAAACTGGCCTAGTCTTTGGCTCAATCTATTTATACCAACAAGAGACTCAAAATGGTGTGATTTCTTTAAAATATATATATAAAAAGGTATGCAATAACCACTAGTCTAGGGTGAGAGGGGCCTCATTGAGGTTAATAGTGATGGATAATGGAGTACCTGATGGAGGGGAGAATGGGCCAGTAACATGGGTCAAAGTAGCTGTGCTTACAGGGCGCCTCTCTGCAAGTGGCTTCACTGGGGAAGAAGGACGGGTTAGGACTTGTAATGGTAGGTGCTGAGGCTGGGGTTTGAAAATGAGCTTCGGGGCTGAGCTGGTAGAAGAGGAAGCTGATGGTGGCGTAGGGACCACTGTTTGCTCATCATGGTTAGCCACAACATGGGGAGACAAACCTATATTTGGCCACACAAATGTTCCTTGAGGCTTGCAAATTTGAAAGCCACTTTTCAGCCTTTCAATCCTTGCCGTCTTGTTCTCTGCTGCACTGTTGTTTTTCTGCATCTCTGTATCCGCTGAGTTTGTTGCCTTGTTCTTGTAGCTTTTCTTTTCCTTCCTTGTCTCCCCTCCTCCTATGTTTACTGATGTTGGTCCTGGAGAAAAGGCCTGGGGTGTTTCCGATTCTGACATTATTTGTTCCTCCATTGTTGGTTTTAGCATTCTAAGTTTCTCCTGCATAATGGATTCCATCATTTTTATCACTTCTCAATATTTTATTCCCTTTTATCTAGCCAGTAATTCATTGGTTATCATTTCTCAATAATTAATCCGGGTGATAAGGAAGCGGAATAAATAACAAACTATCAGTCATGATTTTGTACACTTTTGTTGCCTATCTATGATGCTCAAAACGGTAGATTTTTTAGGAAAAGAAACCAATCATTAGCAACATTCCTTGCTATCAAAATCTTCAATCCATTGACTCTAAAAATTATGATAAGGATAATGATTAAATTACCTCCATACAACTCAGAGTCACTGAAATTTCCTTCAATTGTTCCTCTATTTTGGCCTTCTTACTCACCAACTCCGCATAAATCTCCTGCAATATAGCATTTAAGTAACTAAAACTAGTCCAATTTCTATCCACATTAGCAATTAGTTATAACCCTATTAAGTAACTAAAACTACTGTGCTTCACCTCCTTTGGAGCGAAGGAACCATAGTCTTCCGAGTTCAGACTAGACAAACATGAGCTAGGAGTAGTCTCAATGGCCAATACCTCCTCTCCCTTCTTCATTGCTTGCTCTCGCATATCTCTGTACATCAATATGAGTAACCAATAATGACTCAGAATCGGAAGAATATATAACCTAGAAAGTATTATTAACAAAAAAGAACAAAGAAATTGGCTTTACTGTTTCAACTTGAGTATTTCTTCTTTGATCTCTCTTAGTTCACTACCAGTTACGTAATCTTGTGAAATGCTGTCCCCTAGCTTCCATCCTGGGGAAGGAGTCCAATAAGGGTCTTGTACCCCTGCTTCCTTCCTCATTTCAACAAGATCAGCGCTCTCTAACCAGTATTCCATTGCGCCCTCAGCATTGTGACGCCTTCGGAATCTCTCAGCTCCTCCTGGTGCCACTTTTCCAGCCATGTGCTTCAGCAAATGATCGAGCAGACCCGTATCACCAATATACTTTCGTGCTTCTGATCTCAAATCTGGCCTCAATATTGGGTTCCCATACACAGCTCTTTTTTCTTTCATAACCTTTAACATGTTCTCCTCTGCCATCATATACCTTCACACATGCGAGGTAACAATAAACAATTTATTGAGCCATGCAAGAAAACATTGAACTGATTACTGTACTAGATTTAAGCTTACAATACTATCATTTGGATAAAACTAATTATATACCTCTCAGCGGACCATCTTCCAATAGAGATTTTGCGCTTGTTTTTGTTGTAAAGCACGAGTTGTTGCTTCTTGGGGTCATTCTTTGCTTTCTTAGATTTTTTATCTCCACTGCTACTCACGTTTTGATGACTTTGCCTACATTGACGCGTCATCCTCATATCCCCGAAAGACTCTTCCTTGGTAGCCTCCATTTCCTCTTCGCCTTTCTTCCTTTTCTTCTCACTAGTTCCTTCTCTGAGTTCAACGCTGGCCATCTTTCCCTTACGCGGTTCCGGTAAAGATTGAACCTTTGCCTCTTCATGGCGGCCCAAGAACCGAACTTGCCGGCGTTTTCCCCACTGCATCATCCCTGTGAACTTGAGCTGAGTCCAGCAAGAACCCTGCTTGGAAATGAGGCTCCTTGCGGCATCAGTGAGAGCTGGATTCTCGGGGTCTTGGGTGTTTTCTTTAGAAGGAGAGACCCAGAAGCTCCATGAGTTTCTTCTTTGTGCAAATTCCTCAGTTGGGATGCCCCTGGAAAGCGCTTTGATGGCGAAGTCCATCCCCATCACGTATTTCTCGTCGAGCGCAGGGATCGTCTTCCCGTCTTGTTTCCCAAAGTTTTGGTCGCTGAAGTGCATGCGAAGTGATTGGAGGCTTGGGTACCTTAGCGACACCAGCTGCTCCCCTATGTCAGTGACCTAATGAATGCACGCATTATCAGTTAAACCAAAAAGAATGTTTTTGAATTTCAATTCAACGTTGAAAAGGAAATCTCTTTTTATACACGTATGTAGTAATATATAGCAATAGTAATACCATTACAATGCGAACAGATTTTAGTTGCACTGGGGATATTGGTGAGAGCCTGGTGTGATCAATTTCATGAAATAGACCCACTTTAAAATGCTCCCATGCCCCTGCAATACCGACAGTTTTTACTATAGTGCCTTTGGAAAATATATAGATGAAAATATTTATATAACAATACCCCAATAAAAGGAAAAACCAACCGCTACTATTGTTTCATTTATTTCTTATCTTCGATAACAAATTGAAGACCAATATTGAAAACAATAAACTAAAAGAGAAAAATATTTCCTTTCCAATTTAAGACTTACAAAAAGGTTTAAAATAGGCCCACACAAATGCCAGTTACCTATTTGTACCGAAAAAGGGATGTTACCTATAGCGCTGGTTGATTCAGAGGCAGGTGGAAACAGCAGAACATGTTTGTCCAAACATGGGCTCTTTTTGCTTCTATCTTCGTCGACGTGGGCATCGCTTTTTTCCTGCCTCTTCAAGTGCGAACTCCTCTACAAAACCATAAAAATAATAAACTATAATGTCTAAAATCCACAAGAACCATGTAATATATAATCATAATTGTCAAATAATAACAGAATAAATTTAAGTATTCTTCTTTATAGTGAGAAATTATTAGATATATAATCCTAACGAATCTTTATTTCACGTTACGCAGATAAACAATTATCAATGTTGTCATGATAAAATACTAAATATTTGCAGGAGAGAGAAAATGTACGTGCGCGAAAAAAAAATGTAATCATTTATCTTTATCAACCCTGCATTGCGTGCGTGCATGCGGCGATATTTTTCGTTAAGCACACAGGATCCCATAAGGATCGCGCAACTATGGAAAAAGACTTATATGAGTATATATTTAACAGAAAAATGCGCGCGCGTGTTATACTTTTTGACCGTGAAATGGGTAAGAAAGAAAGAGACCATATCTTCATCTGTTCCAGCAGCAACGAAACCACACGGACTTTGCTCCACAATCTGCACAAAACATAGCCACAACATTATTAACAGTAACTAATATTTAACAATTAATTTCACCGCATAAAATAAATAGAACAAAGCATCAGCAGTTGTTAGGCTCGGACAAACTTTGGGACAAAATTAAGAATAAGGAAAGCTTTAGAAAAACAAATTAACAGACACATATACGCTTATAAATGAATCATTGTAGAGAAAACAAAATAAAAGTACCAATTATGCTAAGTGCATTAATTTGATTAATGTGAAACAATCAATCAGTCAGTTCTTAATATGGTAAAGAATTAAGTAAGGGACATAGACCAATCATGAAACGAAATTAATGCAAAAGCTAGGTTTCTCAGTGTTTGAACAGAGAATGTCGATTTGCTGCTTCATTGAGCAACATCCGATTCAATTAATGAACTGGAAGGTACTGAATCTGAATCACCGACAAAGGCATTAGCAAAAGGCTAATGTTCGTACACTGATCTTTCTGAAGCAGCAAAACGAATGAACAATAGTACACTAAAATCTCGAAAACGCTTTAAATGCGTCGAAAAATAACTCCGTTTAATCTTCGCATTTCAATTTTGAAAAAAAACTAATAAAAACACGATTCACGTTGTTTTCTTCTATGAAATCAAAACAATCAGCAACCAAAGAACGTTGACGCTGATCAACATTCGTTCTCGTCGCTTTCAGAATTTCAAAATGAACTAGCTAGAAACACGATATTTCACGCCAAATAAAAAATCGACGATCAATGCAGCGATTCAGCATTTTTTTTTTTCACTGAATCTACTACTCACTCGTTCGATCGTCATCTTCCTGTGCTCCAGAGTTGAAAACGAACAACACGAAAATGGTGATCGACACGATCCGAGAAGACGATCGGTGAATAATTGAAAAAAGAATGAAGAACGCGTAGAAGAATCGATGAGAGTTGGAGCATTAGCGTTCTTCAGTGAGGTTTTGGTTTTTTGCTGAAAGTGGATTTGAAGAACATTTTCTTTTCTCTGTTTGTTTCGCGAGAAACAGGTAAATATAAATATGTAATGTTGGAGCGAAAATTTGTTATGCGGGTGAACGCTCGTAATGAGAGAACGAAAATGTGATGATTACGATTCTAGCTGAAAATACCTTAATACCCCTACTGCATCATGCACAGCTCCCGTGTGAAACAAGGTTTCAATAGAAAGGTGATGAACGGCCAATAGAATATCGACACGTAGGCCTAAATTTTGTTACAGTGTTAAAACCTCCGAATACATAAGGGAATTGGTTCGTAAAGTTTTCACGTTCTTGATGTTATATTACAGTGAATTTGCATTAAAAAAAGGAAAAAACTAAAGAACTTAATTTTAAATAATTTTTGTAAGTTAAACAATGTTAAGACAAACAAGTTTCCATTTATGTTTAAGTGAATGTTTTGTAATTGCACTATAATTTCAAAGTCATAAAAGATTAGGTTGTATTATTACATAATTAATAACAATGTTATTACCACGTTACAACAGATTTCATCATAAACATTTTTAGATCTAATTGAGTGTCATTTAAAAAATTATTTTCATTTACCTATGGTGACTAAAACAGAAAATTTAACAAAGAAAAGTATAGAATTTAATTTTCACACTGCAACTATATATATATATATATATATATATATATATATATATATATATATAAACAAAGTAGATTTTTTTATAACATCGCGTCATTTATTCATATGCTATTTTTTGTGTGCAGATCTATTACATATTAATATAATATGATATGGTAAAATCGTTAATTTTGTGATGATTAATTAACTTGTGTATGACGAATAAGGCATGTGGGGACAAAAGAAGCTATTTATTAATTTTCAATAAATAAGTTAAAATGATTCATATGATAAAAAAAATAAATGATAAAAGTAAGCATTTAAATTTAATACATGTTGTGTTCTAGAGAAAATTAGAATATTTAAACTTAAAGTTAAATATATTTACTAATAAATTGAAACACACGAGGAAATAGATAAATTTGTGAATGTCATATAACCAAACACAAGTTTTTGTTTTAGCATATTTCTTCTTAATTTTATTTAGATAATATAATTTCATGCTAGGAAAAGAAAAGAAAAAAGTCATTTTTCTTAACCTTTACAAATTTATCCTACATTTATAAGCTAAAAGATATTAAATCCCAATAAAGTACCATTAATGAACATGTAAAAAAACTTTACAATACAATGTATTAACTAAAAGAAGATCTAGAAGTAGGGATAACTCATAATAATATAGCATAATACTAATTCAAAATTTGAAAAAAAAAAGAGTAAAAGAAGAAAAAAAAATCAATAAAATAAAAATGAAAATAACTCCATGAAATAAACAAAAACTATCAAATTGCATTAATTATTTTCCTATTTGATTTTGGACAATACAACATTTGAAAAAAACACAAACAACATGCCTTTTTTGTTCTAGTGTAGTGCCTCTTAATTTTACTCAAATATCTTTATTTACATACTTAGAGAACATTATAATATATTAGAGAATAACAAAGGCTTCTCTTACAAATTAATACTATATTATTACTTATCATGTAAAAGATTCATTAAAATGTCATTTGAAAATGTGCCAAGAACGAACCTCTAGATAAAGTTTACTGTAAAAATTAACGTTCATTTATTTAGAAGTGCTAATACATGTGTTTCAAGATTTGTAGAGGACAAAATAAAAACGAAGAAATAAGTCATTCAATAAAAACGAAGAAATAAGTCATTGAATAAATATAAATCTATAAAATTGCATTAACTAATAATTTTGTATGTACATAAATAGCGATGTGAGAGCAAATAGCCTTTTGTTGTAGTATATATTGATTCTTAATTTTACTTAAATACGTAGTTTCAATCTGTATATAATCCTTATACATACTAACAAATAATCCTTATGCTAGATAAAAGAAAATTGAAGTTGTCTTCCTCAATTTGCAAATAATGGAAATCTTCTTGCCAACTAAATAATTCATTGAAACATACTCCAAAAGTGTATCACGAATGGAATGATGAGTCTCTATGCTTTAACTTGATTATTATAAGAAACTTGATTTTTCTTTTTAAGATTTAGAATACGAATACGATTTTTAAAGATGATCACCATTAAACATGAATTTAATCCATATGATCATTAGCGTAGAGAAACCTAAGTAAATTAAAAAAGACTTGTTATAATTGAAATAGATCAAGACGATATAAAAAATTTTTACTTCTTATTTCTAGATCCAACATAAAAAAGTTTATTTAGAAAGAGAAAAATTAATACAAATCTCCGTTATCTCCATTCAACTCTTTCTTTCTCTTCTCTTTGATGCGGACAAAAGAAATTGAACCACCTTCTTTGACATTTATCAAACCCTTACAGAAATCATCTTTGTTCAAACTCGTTCACCATCGTCGACATTATAACTAGCATTAAAGTCTTGGGTCTTTGTTTCTAGATCCAATGAACTTCTAGCTAGCTTGGTCCATCAACGATGTTAAGACAACCCATTATCTAATCTTTATTGGAGTTTCACCATAGATACCGACATTTCACAAAACCTTCGTCTCATTGTAGGTAAAAGAAAATTTAGATTTTGATGTAAGAGAAATTAAATTTTTTTTTCTTATTATATGATGTTAATCCGTTAATGTTTTATTTGTGATAAAAATTAATTTGGTTGAATGGTGAGTTTTGTAATAAATTATGGTACTAAAAACTAAAGGGGTTTACTTTCAGTAATACAGTAGTGATTGATCATTCTGGAGTAACTGTTTTGGTTTTCTTTAATAACGGAAATAATAGCAGAATGCGTGGATTGATGTTTTAAGTTTTATTAATTATGTTTTTTTTGTTACGATTATGTGGATATTATTGTGTTTCATTTGTTTTTAAAGGTGTTTCGTTTGGTATAGCATATATTATATAATACACATATATTATTAATTAATAAGGGATTTTATATAATATGATAATGTATATTTGATAATTTGTGTGCATTTTGAATTTTTGTAACATTATAATGTCTGTTGTGAATATTATTGCGGCTGTGCGGTTTTATTACATAGATTATATAACCTGTAAACAAAATGTTGTATATAATTTGGAATGGAAATGGTTATACGAAATTTTATATATATATATATATATATATATTAGTTGATAAAAATATCTTTATATATTATAAATTCTAAGTTTTAAGATTAAAGATATTTGAATATTTTTTTTATTTTAAATTAAAAATAAAAATTATTAAAATATCATATGTTTGAAGTATATATTTTTTTATGAATAAAGATTTTTTGTCAATATAAATTTAGTAGACTAAGAAGTTATTAACAAACTTTTTATATATATATATATATATATATATATATATATATATATATAAAGTGTTATTATAATATTGTATGAAAAATATTACGGAGATATTATAATAAATTATGAAAGTTAATGATATTATATGATAATAAAATTAAAATATTTTTTATTAGAAATTGAATTTTTTATTTTATTTTATTTTATTTTATTTGTTTAGAAATATTTGATGGTTACAAATATTATTTAGTTTGATTGTAATGATATCTTAATATGTACTTGTTTGAAAATGTAGATGTATGCATATGTGTGGTGACTGACGAAAGGTGGTGAAGAGTAATTCTATATAATTGTATTGGAGGTAAATTTTGTTAGAATTTTTAAGAAATGTGGTGAAAATGACACATGTGTACTTTATTGGAAAACTCATAGAAAGTGACACATGTACTTTGCTGAGGAGGCTTTCGAGGAGAGTAATGGAAAATGATACTTGTATATTTCGTTGGAAAAACTCTTAAGGAGAGTGATGGGAAGTGAACCTTATTTGTAAAGATTGAGTGGTGAGTGATTGTTAGTAAGTTGTGTGCAAGAGTTACAAAGTGGCTCCATATCACTATAGTGGTTGTATTAATTGTTGGGATGACATGTTTTGAACTTATGATGATATATTTAAACTTTTGTTTGAGACAATAGCTTTGTGAATGATTGTGACACCAATGATGAAATTAAATGGTGTTGTGATACATTAGAATTATGGAAGATTTAGGTGAGTTGTTATATAATTTTTTATGTATGTTATTGGTTATGTTTGTTTTTGTTAGTACACTCTTGTATGTGTGTGTTAGACTGTGATGATCATATATGTATATCGATATATGGAAGCAGATGTTATTGTAGGTGAGGATCTTTCAGTTTGCTATGGAGAAAAGAACTTGTTGTAAATGAACTTGTTTTAGGCATAGGTTATTGTGAAGTAATGTGCACTTTGATTAAATTATGATTTTTTTTATTTTACTCTTGTTATTTGTACAAATAAATAAAGTTTTTAGTTTCTGTTAATATAAAATGATGATATCAAAGTTTCAAAGTAAAAGATTTTTAAATCTTACTAGCATCCCAGTCCAGAACAAGATCATTTAGAGTCTAATGTCTATGGGAATTACATAGGAGAAAATAGTTATGTGTTGAGAGTCAATAGAGGCTTTAGGGAAGAGGGGGGTTGAATAATGTTTCAAACCTTTTCTCAAAAACAATGTTTAATAACTATTGCGAGTGTTAGTTAAATTGCAGTAGTTGTTCAATGTTTGTGTTTTTAAGGAAGCGTTTAGGAAAACATTTTAAAAAGGAAAGACACACAAGTATTTTTATACAGGTTCACTTAACTTGAGCTACGTCCAATCTCCCTTAAGAACTCTTAAGGGATTTCATTAGTCTTATCTAAGATTACAAACGAGTATCAACCACTCTTGGTATACACTGACTATTATCAACCACTCCTAGTTCTTAAGTATTGTAAACCACTCCTTGTTCCCTTAGTCAATCTTGATGAAGCTAACCATGTTAGTGTGGTCATTTGGTCAAGGCAATGGTATGAAACAGGATTGTGTATGGCAAACGAGGCTTTGTAGAGCTTATGGTACCATAGGACTTTGATGGTGGTATAAGGTGTGGTTTTTACTTTACAGTTATTGGGTCTCTGATACTAGTTTTCAATACATGTAATCTTCCAAACGATAAGTCCTAACATTTGGTGTGCGATGTTACTTTGTTGAATTGGTATAATTATAATGTTGATTTTGGACTGATATGTTCCCTTTTATCATTGGACCTTTCATAAATTTTATATGATTGTTTGACTTCTCAATTAGCTTACCCTTGCATTTTTTTTACCTATCTTCTACCTTGTGATGATCGTGTAACTATTCACATGAGAGCAAATTCTATTATTGAAGAAATTTGTCTATTGGGAAGCAAAGATCAAGCAGATACTTGAGGAGAAGCGAGAGATATAGGAAGTTCTTCCAAATGAAATATTAAAGTAATGAAATATGTATTTCTATGTATCTTTTATTCTCTCTAAGGCTTTCATTTGGGTTATGAAATTATAAACATTACCCTATGCTAAATTGAAATGAATATTGTTGAGATTATTGATAGGGAGAGCACTGGTTTAAGTAAACCTTACAATCTCAGAGCTTCTGGTTTTTGATGATGACAACACATAATTAAATACACATGTATTGATATGTGTTACCTGTTCATTAATTTCACGTTTATGATTAAATGAGAAAATGTTGATGTTGTTTCTGTTATTGCTGCAATTCATTGTTTTTTACATTAGATCTTATTTGTGATTGCATAACAGATGTTTTGGAAAAGGAAAACCACATGAACTTTTGTTGAACTTAAATTGTGTGGCAAAACAATAGTTTTAAGTCGACTTCATTATGAAGTAAGTTGATTAAAACTCGTGGCTTTGCACAAACTTTTTCAAAGTGTGCTGTGAGTATTTTTGGAAAGAAAGTTTTTCAAAACTGCATTGAACTGTTACAAAGTCGACTATGCGCGCAAGTCATTCGACTTAATTAGTTATGTTTTGAAATTCTATTATTGCTTGTCATGTCTAACGGCTATTGATGAGTCGTTATTTTCTCAACTTCACTTCGTTTATTGTGCTAGAATTAATCAGGGAATTGTGCTTAATTGTCCGGTATTTTCCCGTTTTTACTAAATTTGCTTAGTTTGACCGGAAATTCTAATTTTAATTAATTTGAATTTTCTGAGCTAATTATTTGCATTATTATTTTCAGGGAAAATTTTGGAAACACAATTTAGGACATTTGGAGGACACCAAATAAATTCAAGACTCTCAAATTAGACATTTTTAAAATTTATTAT
>NW_014543107.1:932203-936943 GCF_000741045.1 Vigna radiata var. radiata | reverse complement strand
TGAAGCCACGGTCTAGGATCTTAAATTCATGCTATTTTATTTGCTTTAAAAGAATAGTAAGCTTTGGTGAGTTGATTTCACGGTTTTGCTGCAAGTTTAATTCCCTTTCTTCTTTTTGCTTTTGACGTGATTGATGGGAGGCAAGCAAGGTGTCACCTTTAATTTGGGAAGTATAGTACGGTGCAACATTTTTTTTAATTGGAATGGAACACTCTGAATTCACGGTGCTTTATTGTGTTTTTCTTGGAGCATGAGAACATTGTTTTTTTGGGGGCTGCAACGTTATTTTTGGGGGAGACTATGTAGCTCACGGTTCTTTTGAGGGTGAATGAGAGAACATTTATTTTTTCCTTTCAAGCACTAATTTATATTTTATATTGGGTGTCTTTCATGTCCTTTTGATTCCAACTAGCATAGTGTGATCATGAGTCCAGCAACACATCATAGATGCAACAACGTTAATTTGGAAAGAAGGTGCAGCACGTTTCAAATTTAGATAGGAAGCATTGTTATATTTTTTTATTTGGAGAAAAGCATTTTTTGATCTTTCTTTGACAAGTGTGCACGGTTGGTGATGGAATTTTTTGGAGAAGTGTGGGCATTCATTCACGTCCAGCTTAGAGAATTGCTTTTAATTATTTTCTATTTCTTCTAATTATTTTCTATTTCTTCTATTTTTATTTTTTTTAAGCATTTTAGTTCCTTTACTCTTTAAGTGTCTTTTATTTGCATTATTTTCATGGTGAATTGCTTTTAATTTATTAGTTTAGCATTACGATTTTAGAACATTGATGCATTTTATTATTTATTTCTTGCATTTCAATTAGTTCATACACCTTGTTTTAGGCTTGTTCATTTTAATGTTTCATGCATTTAATGTTTTCAAGTATGTTTGGTTGTGTTAANTTTTATTTTTAATTTTGTCAATTGCATTAACAAAACTTTTCACCAAACCCCCCCCACTTCGTGTTAGACCTAAGACTCGAACCACATTTGGTCCTTGAGAGACGACCTAGGAGTCACTTCCTAGCTATACTGCATTTCTAAATTGCAATCAAATTTGATTGGGCGGCGACACCCATCAAATTTTGGCGCCGTTGCCGGGGACCAACAGTTCGGTTTTAGGTCTTTTGTTGTGTTAGTGTGTGTTGTGTTTTGTCTTGTGTTGTGAGTGTGATGTTCCGTTTTGTGTGTTCGTCATTGTGTGTTGCATTTAGGTAGCTTTAGTTGCATATTTTCATTGCATTCTTATTTTCCCCATTCTTTTCCATGTCTACCTATTTTGGCTATGTGAACACTGCTTCTTCTGCCTGTGTCTATGATTATGACTCTCCTTCTGCATCTGACTCTGAGTATGGTTCTCATATATACTCTGCTGATTTCTATGTTAAGAACAGAACGGTTCCTCCTCCATCTCATGAGAGTGCTCCTAGGGAGCCGTTTCCACTTGATGAGGAGGATATTCGTTGTGTTTTCAACACTGGACTGATAAATTTGCTGCCTAGGTTTCATGGTTTTGCAGGTGAATGCCCATATAGACATTTGGAGGAGTTTTACACCATATGCTCTTCAATGAAACCTCCAGATGTCCCGGATGAGGACATGTTCTTAAGGGCATTTGAGCACTCATTACATGGAGCGGCAAGGGATTGGTGTTGTTGTATTACTCCTGGATCCGTCACCTGTTGGGAAGATCTTGAGCATCAGTTTCTTGACAAATTCTTCCTTGTGCGGTATGGTTGTAGCGATGATCCTGGGTGGACTGATCCTAACTTGGGATGGTATGGTACTTCAGAGCATCAATATTAAGAACCATCATTCCAGACTCCTTGTATGCCTTCTCCACCTGTTCAGAAACCATAGCAGCTGCAGTCTCATGAGCCTACCCATTTTTTATAAGCTGTTGGTAGGAAATTGGAAAGCAAGCTTGATTCTCTTGAGAGTTTGGTGACACAGCTGGCATCCAACCAGAGACTAGCACCTCCATCTGCATCTGTTGCACGGTTGTGTGCTTTATGTTCTTCTAGTGACCACTATACAGATGCTTGTCCTTCTTCGGAGCACCCTGTATCTCATGATGAGCCTCAAGCTTATGCTACCAACATCTACAATAACAGGCAGCCACAGCAAAAAAATCAGAGGAAACGGGAACAACAAGAGGCATATGCTCGACCACCTTCCAAATCTTCTACTTCTTCTGAGCCAACATTGAATGAGTTATGGAGGCAGATAGCCAGGCAGGCCATTGAGGAACAGTCTCGTGTTTTAGAGGGACCTCCAATTCAGACTGTTTAGATTACTGATGATGTTAGTGTCACCCGCATAGGGGATGAGGAGCAGAGTCATGAGCCTACTATTGCACCATCTACTTTCCTACACTCATATGTCCCTAGTCTTGCACCTGAGAAGATTGATGAAGAAATTGAGGACCAGGCTGACATAAGTACCACTTTTGAGATAGGTAGACCAACTTCACCTTCCACTACTCTACCAACTTCCAGGGAAGTGGAGGTAAACATACCTGTGATTGATTCTGTTGTTGATGATTATGTTGATGATAGGTATGTTGATGATTATGAGGTTGTTGAGCATGATTTTCATTCTCCCTCTTTGCATGATGAGAACCACCTTGTGTTATCACATCTGAATGTTTGTTCTCCATGCACTGAACATGAATCTGAACCTGTGATTTATATTGTTTCTATATCTGAAATTGATTCATGTTCTGAGGGTATATCATTGGTTCAGCCTGTTACACTAGGATTGGGTGTTATACCCCTGCATGTTATTTTTGTGGAGCCACAGTGCACTAACCATGTTGCAGGAGGTACACATGAATTTGACCAACAAGCACCCACAGTGGAAAACAAAGGTGCAAGCATACACAAGAGCTTTAACATCAATAGACATCAGCTGAACCAGCTCATCAACAATCACTGCTTCTTAGATCCAGCTGTGGAGGACATCTCCCTGCTTGATCAAATTTGGAGACTTAAGCAGTTCCTCCTCAAGACTTCTTTGCTGAATCCAGTGGTGGAAGACTTCTCCCTAAAAGTCCAAATTTGGCAACTGCCACCATGACCAGGGGAGTTTCCTTTTCCCTTCTCTCCCCCTATACCTACTTTTATTGCACTTGTCCATGATCTGTTGATTGTTATGATTGTGATCTTATGCTTGTGACACATTGAGGACACTGTGTAGTTTAAGTGTGGTCTATTGGGGGAGACTTTGATTTTTCTGCGATTTGTTTATGTTTTCTGCATTAAATTTTTTGTTTTCTAGGTAGTTTTTGTTGTGTCTTGTGTACAGTTTTGCATGTTTCTCTTGATTTTTGGACTTTGTTTAGGTTGTCAGTTTTTCCTTCACTTCATTGATACTCTGATTTGGTTGGAAATCCTTGCTTTTCTTTGCTTGGAAAGATGATTATGATGTTTGAGAGGGTGATTTGATTGTGACAGAAATACCCTGTGTGAGATTTGAGCCACTTGATATTCTTTCTTGTGTATGATATGTCTCTTGATTGCTTGCACATATGCCTTGGCTTGACTCTTTTTGATGTTTCTTGATTGATATGCATGTTTGAAAGTGATAAAGGCAGCTTTGTTGTTGAGCCTTTCTAGCCAAATGAGCCTACCCTGTTTTGATCCTTTGATAGCCCCTTTGAGCCTATGCTTTCCCCATTTCTTTGTTTTCAAGCTCACACACTAGCCCTAACTAAAAAACCATGATTACCTTAGCCTTAGGGAATTTTGGAGCTTTGGAATTGTTTTGGGAATAAGTGTGGTCTCCTTGGGGATTCAGATGAATTGGCTAGTTGGTTCCTCTTCTTGTTTTTGTTTTTGAGAATATGTTGTGTATCTTGTCTCTTAGAGTTGTGTTCTGAAAAGAGAAAAAAGAAAAGAGACAAGATGGAAAAAAAAAAAGAGAAAAAAATACAGAAAAATGAGAAAAATTAAAAAAAAAATTGTGAATAATGGAGTCAAGAAGAGGATTGAATTAGAGGGTTTGGGTGTGATTTTATTGTATTTTCACTTGTTCCCCATTGCTCCTCTATTCCTTTTGGTTTGTAGCTTCTCATCCATATTTATCCTCCCTTGTCCTTGGCCCCATTACATCCATAAAGACCTTTTGACTTGAACATGCATATGTGTTTTGAGTGTTGATATTAGAGGCTTGCCAAGTCTGTTTGTGTTTGCTTTCTTGAGTGCATTGAGTTGACATTGTTTATCCTAGACACTTGAGAGAAACACTGATAATGTGCATCTGTGAGGTTCTGTCATTTTTGTTTCACCTCTTGAGCTGATTGGTCGTTTTGTCATGCTTTGAATTACTTGGATGATTTCTCTGAGTATCTAGTTTCCTTGATTTTGTGTTGGATACTGTCTACTTCCTTTCTTTGTCCAAATTTCTTGAGGATTGTGTAATTCTGTTTCTTTCCTTGTCAGTCTTTGTTGTTTTCTGTGTGCTGAGTCTGTGTCACTTCCCTGATGTCCTTTGATTTGTTCCCTGTTTTTCGTCTTGGTTTTGCCCAAGAGTGCAAAAGACTAAGTGTGGTCTATTTTGATGAGTCGATATTTTCTTGACTTCACTTAGTTTATTGTGCTAGAATTAATCAGGGAATTGTGTTTAATTGTCCGGTATTTTCCCGTTTTTACTAAATGTGCTTAATTTGACCGGAAATTCTAATTTTAATTAATTTGAATTTTCTGAGCTAATTATTTGCATTATTATTTTCAGGGA
>NW_014543107.1:905201-930810 GCF_000741045.1 Vigna radiata var. radiata | reverse complement strand
CCCCCCCCCCACTTCGTGTTAGACCTAAGACTCGAACCACATTTGGTCCTTGAGAGACGACCTAGGAGTCACTTCCTAGTTATACTGCATTTCTAAATTGCAATCAAATTTTTGGCGGCGACACCCATCTATTTTAAATGAGTTTGACAAAGCATTTATTGAGAATCAGCTGTATTAATTGTGTAATCAATTAATTGGTTTGACTGTTGCTATGTGTTATAACTGTCTGAGTATATTCGACTCTATTAGTAGCAAAGTCGACTTAAGAGTGTCAGTTTTAATAGAAAACTAGACGCAAATTTGAATTCTGCAGAGACTTTTGTGAGTCTAACGATTTGATTGAATTGTTTCAGATTATTGATCTCTTGTAGAACGTGTGAAAGCTCCAAGAATTCATCAAGAAGACCAAGGTGTTCATTCTTTGGTGATTGTTTGACGAGCAAGATTTTGTGCGCATTGACTGTTTGATCAACCTGCACTTGAGGTGTTTGATACGTGATCAACTTTTTCTCTCAATCTTGTAAAGATTGTTGTTGCCCTATTGTGACTATAGGAAGAGGACGTGCGACGTTCTGAACTTTGAGGATTGTTCAAAGTATTGAGGACTACAGAAGATGGGACATCTTAGCGTTGTTCTTTGTTTTGTATATGCCTATATTTTGATTAGAGAGTTAGAGAGGTGTTTTATATTTTGATGTGGAGGTTGGTTGATGGAAATTAATCCCATCTGGAAACGTGTTGGCAGAAGCTCCAGACCAGAAGAAATTAGTGGTGACGGTAAGTGCAGCGAAATGATGAAGATAATGATGTGTGTGAAGTGTTTTAATGGAGGAGAAGTGTATGGGTGACTCACAACTCAGGGGGCCTTCCTATAGAGGAAGGAAGCTTGAGAAAGAGAGAAGAAGTAAAACTTCAGAGGTGACTTAAGAGCACAAAGCTGGAAATCAATTTACAACAATTCTCTAAGCTCAAAAGTGAATTCATACAAAGGGTAGGCCCTCTCATTTATAGGTGAAGAGGGGCCTCATTTCTAATTTCAAAACCATCGTAAATTCAAATTAATTCCCATAGGAGGCGCGCCAATTTGATCCAGCAACTTCCACGCTACATTCCAGGTCAGACATTCACGTGGGAAAGCCTCCTTTTACAAACGCTGGGCGATTTTGGGGTTTGGGCTGGGCGAATAATGCTTTGGTCATCCGCAAGCAATTTCCTTTTGGGCTCCGCAACTTCCTTTTGGGCTCCTTTGTTTTCTTTTAATGATTCTACTTCTTGGATGACTCAATCATAGTCTCCAAGCTTTATTAGACCCTACAAAACAAAATATAAGTGTTTTAGTTAAGAGAAGAAGGATTAGTATAAGTAACCTTCCATAGAAGTAAAATGATAGGTGATCCTTCTTCTTCTTGAATCTTCTTTGCCATGGCTCTAGTAAAAGGTCCAATGTGAATCCTTGATGGTCTTCCATCATCGCTATAAAAGCCTTGTTGTAAAAACCTTGATCATTATAGTGTATTTGCTTCTTGGGTTTGGAAGGACACTGGATGTAGGCAGTTTGGCCGAACCAGTATAAAAACCTGTGTTTGATTTCTCTATCCCTGCACTTTTATTTTCAAAGTTGACTTTATTTTTTACATAGTCAATTGTGTTCCGTTGCATTTAAAAAATCTTATTCCTTGCGATTCAAGAAACTTGTGAAAGATCATCCTTTTACGAAAAAGATTTTTAAAAGACTCTGATTTTACATTTCACTAATTCACCCCTCCCCCCTTTTGGTGTGAGAAACTAAGCCATATCATTTTCAACAAATACACTTATCCTCATTTACTTCGTATCAATATATTTTCAACAATGATTATAAATGGTTTTACTAAAGAATGGAATTGATGCAAATTACAATGGGTTGAGCATAGTAGCATCCTAGATTTGAGATGTTACACATATGTTTTTTTGTTTTAATTTATTGTTTCTTATTTTACTTAAATAGCACAATTTCAATAACTCCATAATCCTTAGACATTGTAAAAAATCATCCTAAAATGCTAAATATAGGACACCTTGACAATCACAATGAACAACCTACAATACATAGCTTTCTAACCATATTCCTCCTTTGCCCCTTATTTAGGCGTGATATACTCTACCTAGGTAGTAGATAAAGCCACCATTGGTTGCAAACTAGATTTCAAACAGATTGTAGTACCAATAATGTAAAAGCATAGCCAAAAAATGACTTTCTAGTGTCAACATTCCCAACATAATGAACATCTACAAACCGGTCTATAATAGCTTTGTCATAGGTAGACCGCTTATACACTAGATGAGACAATAGTATTCTATTTAGATATCTTAGTGTTCACTTTAAAGCTTTCCAATGAGTACGGCTCAGATCTGCCATGACCCTACTAAACATACTAACAACATGCACTAGTTCTAGTTTATTACAAACTACCTCATATATTATACTCTTTATTCCATAAGGATATGAAGTAGTCTTCATAATTCTTTTTTCTTCTCTATACTTTGAGTTTGGGTAACTAAGAGCTTTGTGTGGTGTCTCAAAGGTGCTCCCGTATTTTTATATTCATGCATCTTAACCCTCTTAATGACTTTCTCTAAGTAGTCGTGTTGATACAAACATAGTATTTGATAATTGTGATAATTACCTATTCTTTACACGTATTAGAACTCCTTATTTGTCTTTTTATCATTTATTTAGTGTTGAATTCCTTAAAAGATTCAAGACTTGTATATAGGTGTTATAGATATAGATACTTATTTATTTTTGGGTTATTTTGTAGGAAATTGGAAGATTA
This sequence comes from Vigna radiata var. radiata, assembly GCF_000741045.1. Lineage (NCBI taxonomy): Eukaryota > Viridiplantae > Streptophyta > Magnoliopsida > Fabales > Fabaceae > Vigna > Vigna radiata. The sequence continues at coordinate 927,994 of NW_014543107.1, read as the reverse complement.
AAGCTTATTAAAGTGTTGTTGTTAAAAGTTGGCTCACCCAACGAGCCTTCTCCACTTGCCCAGTGGGAGCTTGGCAACACTAGCCCAACCAAGAGGCCTACCGAGTTGGAAAAAGTCATGTGTCTAAGAAGCTACCTCTCACCTAACGAGAGGATTTGGTGGCCCAGCGAGAAAGAACTTTTGGTGACCCTTTAAAGTGTTGGGAGTTGAAGAAAAAGACAGTTTTTGGACATAGGAATGCAGCTGAAGCTCAAGATACGGGTTAATGCACTTCTACGGCTCAAGAACTCCATCTTCCTTCATCATTTTCCTCATTCTACTTTATTCTTGTGTTCTAAATGTGTAGGAGTAATTAAACTCCATTTTATTGGGGTTGAATGTAATGTACCTAAACTCTTTGTAGTTCTTTCTATCCATTGGAATATCTTTCATATTTCTTATGTTCTATCCTTTACATTCACTTGGATGATAAAATACTATGCTATTTGGTGGTATGTAATCACTGGAAAATGCTTTGAAACCTAGACATGGATACAACAACCAAGAGGCTTGGCTCTAGACATAGACCAAGGCTCTTGGTCATTCTAGACATATTTTTTTAATGAAAATCTTGTGTTTGAATATCTAAAAGATTAGTATTTTCACATAAATATTTAGAACTTGTCTCTAAAGGATTAGTGTTTGAATATCATAGGACCAAGATTCTTCATTTAAAACTCTAAGCTTATTTTTTTTCCAATTCATTTTTATACTAGCTAAGTATAATGATATCTTATATATATATATATATAAAAGATCAATAGCAACACAATCTTTTTTTTAAGATGTAGACATAACTATCATAACTACTTCCCTCAGATATCATTTGCCTCAGGAAGTCATCAAATCTCTTGTACCATTACCTTAAACTTATCTTTTAGCCATACAATAGTCTCTTCAAATAACACACCTTTCCATCTTCTTCAACAAATCCCTCAGGTTGTTGCATGTAGATGATCTCTTCCAAGATTCCATGTAGAAAAGTTATCTTCACGTCCAATTGTTCCAACACCAAACTGTACTAGTTAAAAATAGACATCAATATCCTTATTGGACAATGTTTTATCACAAGTGAGAATATCTCATTATAGTCTACCCCATCCACTTGTATAAAAAAATTTGCCACCAGTCTAACTTTGAATATTTTTCCTTTTGCTTAAACATCCAATTGCGTCCTATAAGGTTGTTTAGTGGTATTGTTGGAAGGAGGGTGGGAGATGTTGTGTGTTTAACTCCCCCCACTAACACTTGGGAGTTATAAAATTACCTTGAAGGATTTGGTAGAAAGGATGGAGAGATTATGAATTCAACTCCCCCTACTAACAAAATACTAACAACTAACATTTATTGATAAAAGAAATTCTACAACCTTTTCTTTTTTTGGTAGATCAACAAGCATCAACATGTGGTTCTTCCTCAAAGATTCAATCTCTTTCTCTGTAAGGCATAATTAACCTTCTGGTCCTTCTATAACATCCTTGAAGCTTCTAGGCTCTAAGCTATTTATCTCCTCAATTGTTGTCAAAGAATAGTTGACAAAGTCAACATATCCAAACCTCTAGTGTAGGTTTGATTGCTCTTTTCTCCCTATCATGCGTAAGCTAATAACTAAAGTCCACCTATTTACATTTAGGACTTCTCATGTAAGTGTTAGAGGGTTGGTACACATTATTTGATGCGTTATCGCCTGACACCACTTGATGGTTTGATCCATCACGAAAAGGCTTAACCTCAACATTGATTTTATCTTTCCTTTTCTTTGGATTAGAGCTGTAAAAACGGGTAACGCAGCTCAACTTGGCCCGGCTCACCATGGGTTGGTCACTTAGTGAGCCAACCCAACCCGGCTCATTTATTAACGAGCCAGAAAAATCTGAACCCGACTCGACCCACCACGGGTTGGTGGGTAAACAGGTTGGCTCACTAGTCCATTTAATTACAATTTTTTTAAATAAAAAAAATTACAAACTTTCTATATTCAAATTTAAACAAATTTCACTCCCAAAAAATGATGTTAAACTAAAGACAATTCAAAATAATAATAAAAAGTACAATATAATCCAAATGTCATCCAAAAACAAACACAAAAAACATACAAATAAGTTTCTTATATGCCATAAGTTTCATAAATAAAATAGTAAATTCAAAAAATAAAATTAGGTAGGTGATAACGGTTGAAAAACCGTTATTTTTATACTTAATTTTGATATCAAATGCACCCTTGCTGACTTAGAAACTTGCTTTGACTCATGATTTTTCTTTAGTTTTATGAATAAAAGAGTTGAGGACATATTTTATGATTTTATCATTAAATTCCCTTGATTTTTTAGGTTTTTTGAATGAATTGGAAGAAAGGTTGAAATACTAAATGGTTAGAGTGCAGAAAAGTCAACCATAATGCAGAAAAGTCAACCAGAGTGCAGAAAAACAAAGTGCTGAAAAGACCCATAGCGCCCGAGCGACACCTGAGCGGCACCCGAGCGCTAGTCACTACCGTAGAGCGGTAGCTAAGCACTGAGCGGTGGCGTTGAGCGCCAGAATTGACCGCTGAGCGGTCCGACGATTATAGGGAAACCGTCGAGCGACTAAATTAGACGCTGAGCGGTTTGGACGCGAGCCTGGACCTGTTTTATGTTATTTTTATGATCTGTTTGGGCTTGGACTTATTTTCTGTTATTTTTATGCCCTATTTAAAGGCCTAGACACTTTAGAGAATGGATCTTTTGATGGATTAAGCACAGAAACACATTTTTCACCCCTTTGGGGTAGATTTGAAGATGGTGACAGCTCTTCTTTTTTTCTCCTTTTAGGGTTTCTATCTCTTTCATTCCATTCACCTAGTTTCTCCTTGACGATGGAGAACTAACCTTATTTGTTGTTGGGGAAAGATGTAACCTCTAAAATCTCTTATATCAAAATCCTTATTTAATTCATATGCGTACATATGCTTGATTTATCAATTGTTGGGTTCCTTACTTGTATCTAATGCTTTTATCGTTTAACTCATTCGGTAAATATTGTTTGTCTTTATTGATACGGGAACGTACAATAATGTCATGAACAGGAGGGAATTCCTTGATTATGCTAATACCGCCTAGGGATAGGGGTAGGACAATCAATTTTATTTTGCTTCCGTTTATTATGCATTATTAGTTACTAGGGGAGGCTAGGAATAACAAGCCAGTAATTAGTAATAGGCTCTTTTCGCCAAGGGATTGGGTTAAGGGTAGACCAAGAAAGTTGGTATGGCAATATGATAAATAAGGGAATTAAATAAGAAAAGTAAATATATGCGAGTGATTGGGTGAAATCTGAACCCTAGCAACAAATCCATCTCATATTATCAACATCATCCATCCACTTTTGTGTTTAACCTCAATTGATCAAATTGCATTCATGTTTATTTTTCCGTACTCTATATTCAAAAACCCCAAAATATTGTTCTTATAGTCTTGATTGGTTAAGCAAAAGCACAACAGTTTAGTGTCATGAGTCTCTTGGGAAAACGATACTTGGACTTACCATTTATTATTACTTGATATGATCTGATACACTTGCAAGATTGTTAAAAAGTTTTTGGCACCATTGCAGGGGACTCGTGGTAGAACTATTCTATGTGTGTGATTCTTAACTGATTAGACTTTCTATCTTTCTTTCAATCAATCTTTCTGTTTTTTTCTTTTTGTTTTTATTTTTCTATCTTTATATAAAAATAAATAAAAAATAAAAAAACGAAAAAAAAATATGTATCTTTTTCTGTTTTTACCGTTCTGTTTTTTTTTAAAAAAATGAAAATAAAATAAAATAACATCTTTTCCTTATTCTTTTCCTTATTCTTCTCCTCATTCTTCTCCTCATCTTTCCATCTTTCTGTCTTTCTCCTTATTCTTCTCTTCATTCTTCTCGTCATCTTTCCATCTTTCCATCTTTCCATCTTTCTATCTTTCTATCTTTTTTTCTTTTTATCTTTTTATTTTATCTTTCTATCTTGTTATTTAAAAAAAAACGAAAAAAAAATAATCTTTTACTGTTTTTATTTTTTGGGCTAATTTTGTGCTCTAATGTATTGTTCTTTAGTGTGTGCAGATAAGATTTGTACCAGGAGCACAAGATCATCAAGAGGCAGATAATGAAGGAGAATTGGTTCCCCAACACCCTGATGTGAAAAGTGACAAACCCAAACATGGCACACCAATGAAATTTCAAAATAGATTATGGGTTGTCAAGACTATCAAAGCAAAAGAGCGCGCTCTTGAGATTGAGAATCCTTAGAGTTGGTGACAAGGAAATTTTCGAGATTTTGTTGGTGTCATGAAGGAAGGAAGAACGCCAATAGAAAATATCAACACCTACTGATGGGTGTTTAGGCTTTATCTGGTCAAGCTAATGACGCTAAAGAAGCGCTTGCTGGGAGGCAACCCAGTTTCTAACCCCGTTTCTGATTTTTTTTTTGTTTATTTTATTTTATTTTATTTTATTTTTTTTAGGTTAAATGTTGCTTCTGATGACAGTGATGATAGCATCTACTGATGGATGCTTCTACAACGTCTACTGATGGATGTTGTTATGAAAGATGATGGTGAAGAGACATCTACCGATGGATGTCATAAACAACATTTATTGATGAATGCCACTGGGATAACATGTACTGAGGGATGCTCAAAGATTTAGGTATCTACTGAAGGATACAGGAAGGTACACCTACTGATGGGTGACGGTAAGTTTTGCACCTACTGATGGGTGCTAGAAAGGTTTGGGTCAGACTCGTGATGTTAAACAAGCGCTACCTGGGAGGCAACCCAGTTTTCTAAACTTATCTTTCAAAATTATGTTATATTTGCTTCTGTTTTAAGAATAGGGTTAATGAACTTGGTTGGATACTATATCTGATGCAGTGGTTTGATATTGATATTTGTGTATGATGGGTATTGCTTGATGATGCTTTGATATTGATGATGTTGAGAATGTGCACAATATGCTGATATACAGGTGGTGGTTCACAAGCTGTGTGAATAGATGCATTGTGATTTTGTGATTGTGATTATGAGGCTAAGTAGGGTAATTGTTTGAATGATTGGAATAAGCTTGGGTGAAGTTTTTGAGCTCCAGAGTTCTTATTGATATATTTTCTATCTACTGGAAGCATGAATGATTTTGCCTAATTTTCTATGATTGATTGAATTGCATGTATGTGTCATATGATTAAGGTCGTTTTTTATAAGCCCTTTATTAAGCCAAAAATTTCGTCTCACATGAAAAAGAACATCTTATGTTCTATCCTTTTTGAACCTAAGCTTTAAACAGGATGAAAACCCTTGCTTTGAAAGTCTTTGCATTGAGTTAAGTTGAGAAATATTTTTGTAGTATTATTAAAGGTTCAAGTTTGGGGTTGTTGGGAGAATTGAAAAAGAAAAGAAAAGTTAGGCATTGAGCTTATGAGTTGAAAAGAAAATGCATGAGAAAAGATGGAAAAGATAGAAAAAGCAAAGCATGAAAAGAAAAGCTCAATGCAGAAAAAGGGGAAAAGTTGGGAATAAGTGAGATTGGTAAAAAGAGAGTTTGTGCTTGAACTATGAATGTATAGATAATTCTCTTAACTCAAGGGTTTTGTGATATAGAAAAACCAATTTTCCTTGTTAGCCCAACCACATTATAAGCCTTGAAAAGTCCTTGTGATGACATGTGTATGTGATGATGTTTGATTGTGGAAAATGAAAGGAAATTTTATTTTATGTGACATGTGGATAGTAGAGGGAATGAGTGACCTCTAAAACACTTTTGAGTGAAACACTTGAGTGCTTGAGTGAAACACTTTATCTGGTGATTATATTTATGCTTAGCTAATTGATCATTCATTTGAATAGCATCTATTGGATATTATGTGATTATGTGAACACCATGATGAGTAAATTGAATCAAAGCATGTGCACATCTTGACTAAATTCTATTGATGAGTTGATTTGAGTGATTACCTATCTTGAATGAAAGAGCTTTTGGAATGTGTTGAACCATTGTGATGATTTGTGGAAAACTAAGTTTCATCTTGTTTGCTTGAGGACAAGCAAAGTTTCAAGTTTGGGGTTGTGATAACGATTGAAAAACCGTTATTTTTATACTTAATTTTGATATCAAATGCACCCTTTTTGACTTAGAATCTTGCTTTGACTCATGATTTTTCTTTAGTTTTGTGAATAAAAGAGTTGAGGACATGTTTTATGATTTTATCATTAAATTCCCTTGATTTTGTACGTTTTTGGAATGAATTGGAAGAAAGGTTGAAGTATTAAATGGTTAGAGTGCTGAAAAGTCAACCAAAATGCAGAAAAGTCAACCAGAGTGCAGAAAAACAAAGTGCTGAAAAAGACCCGTAGTGCCCGAGCGGCACCTGAGCGCCAGTCACTAGCGTTGAGCGGTAGTTGAGCGATGGCGCTGAGCGCCAGAATTGATAGTTGAGCGGTTCGGCGATTAGAGGGAAACCGCCGAGCGGTTAAATTAAGCTCTAAGCGGTTTGGACGCGGGCCTGGACCTGTTTTATGTTATTTTTATGATTTGTTTGGGCTTGGACTTGTTTTCTGTTATTTTTAGGCCCTATTTAAAGGCCTGGACACTTTAGAGAATGGATCTTTTGATGGCTTAAGCACATAAACATACTTTTCACCCCTTTGGGGTAGATTTGGAGGTGGTGACAACTCTTTTTTTTTCTCCTTTTAGGGTTTCTCTCTTTCATTCCATTCACCTAGTTTCTCCATGACGATGGGGAACTAACCTTATTTGTTGGGGGAAACTGTTAGTAAAATGATGAAGATGAAGTTTTGATGATGCCAAAATCAAGTCAAGATATATCAAGATTTATGAAGATCCTTTGAAGATTTATTTTTGTTATAAAAAGCTTTTGTAATAATTGTAGTTTATTGTTTACGACTTAGATTTGTAGTAGGTTTTGATTCTTGTACCTTTATACTTTGTATTTGCTGTTTAGAATCGAAACTTCTCGGTTTTAATCGATTAATCCAGGATATAATCGATTAAAATCGTTGCAGAGGCCAAAACCCAATCAACTTTGGAATAATCGATTAAAGCAAGTTTTAATCGATTAGTTAATCGATTAATCTTGAGAATAATCGATTAATACTAGTTGTTGGAGGTTTCAGATTTAAAAAAACTAGTCGTTGTACTNATTTTAATCGATTAACACTAATATTAATCGATTAAATGCGTTAAATGGCCAGTTTCGAAAAATGGAAGAGTATTTGCTTGAGTCTATAAATAGGCTCTCTTTATCGATCATCAGCAACACTTCCCTGGTGTTAAAACACTCAGAAATCTTTGAGAAGTGTGTGCTCTTGCTCAGCTAAGGAAACTCTTGTCTATGGTGCTGGTACATTGCTACTACGGTGACAGAGGAGTAGCTGGTTCATCCTTGGTGCGTCTAAGGAGGTGTGTGGAAGAGGATCATCCTTCGTGAAGTATTCGGAGGAGGTGTTTCATCCTTCGTGAAGTATTCGGAGGAGGTGTCTCATCCTTTGTGAAGACTCAAAGGAGGTGCAACTTCATCTCTTGTGGTATCAAGAGAGGTGGTTTCTAAACTCTTACAAATTGTTTCTTTGTGATTGTAATTTGTAATTGTTTTGTGATTAGTGAACTGTTTATCTTGGTTTGAGATAAGCGACTGGACGTAGGATTGCTAAGATCTGAACCAGTATAAAAATCATCTGTGCAAATTTCTCTCAACCTTATTCTTTTATTTATACTTATTATTTGCGAAGTAAGATAAATTGAGTAGAAATTAAAAGGCACACGTTTGAATTAAAAACCATCTTGGTTTGTTATTCCACGCTAACAATTCTGCTGCAGCCGATTCTAACAGAAAGATGTAACCTCTAAACTCTCTTATATCAAAATCCTTATTTAATTCATATGCTTGCATATGCTTGATTTATCAATTGTTGGGTTCCTTACCTGTATATAATGCTTTTACCGTTTAACTCATTCGGTAAATGTTGTTTGTCTTTATTGATACCAAAATATTGTTCTCATAGTCTTGATTGGTTAAGCAAAAGCACAACAGTTTAGTGCCATAAGTCTATTGGGAAAACGATATTTGGACTTACCATTTATTATTACTTGATACGATCTGGTACACTTGCCAGAGTGTTAACAGTAGGTGGGTTGGCGGGCCAACCCGGCCCACCACGGGTTCAACCCGCATGAGCCGGACTGAAATCTGACCCGCATAAAAAAAATTCAAATTTTTCAAACCCAACCCGACTCAAACTCGTGGTGGGCCGGGTTGGCTCGTGGGTTGTGACCCATTTTGACGGCTCTACTTTAGATCTCTACATATATCCTTGTTGACAAAGCATTTGGTTTCTCAAACTCCAACCTCCATAACATGTACCGCTTCACAAATTTTTCATATAAAATGAAAATAGCCTTTTAGTCGATGCCTTTAGTTTATCATTCTTGACTTGTATAACCAAGCATCCTTAGATTCACACAATCTGCAAGCCTTTCAATTCATATATTTCCATAGGAGTCTTGCAATTTATAGTAGATGATTAATTATTGTTTGTTAGGTAGACAATAGTATTTTCAACTTTCCTACAAAAGGACTTTAGCAATTTGACTCCTAGAAGTATACATCTCATCTTTCCAAGATGGTTTTGTTCATCTTCTTAGTCAACCCATTTTGTTGTGGTGTACTTATAATCATCTTTTTCCTTTTTATACCTTATGCCTAACAAAACTCATTGAACACGCCTAAAACAAATTCCACCCATTGTTTGTCATTAGAACTTTTAGTTTGGTCTGCTGTTGATTACTCACGATAGTGTACTACTTGATACGTATCCAAGAGAGAATAAAAATAAGTGGGGCAGAGTTTATAAGAGGAGAGAAAAGAGTGACATGGCTTTGTGAGGGAATGATGTTAGTTAGAAGAGAGAGAAAAAGAAAAGAGTATGGGTTGTTATATATGATGAGGTGTAGGAGGTGAGGGGGGACACGTTTTGGTCATTTTTTTCGTTGGGGAGCTTGCTCTAGGCAGAGGGTGCTGGAACCTTCTGATGTTTTCTGGTTAATAATAATACTGGATTTGCATCATTTCTATTTTTACTGTTCATTTCGTTGATTAGTAAATTTTGGTTTCTAACAATTGGTGCGACCTACCGGATCAATATTTCCCGATCGGAGACCATGCCACCAAGAAAGAACAATGTTCAAGGAGAGCCAATAAGTGAGGAGAATGAGGCGGAGCTGATTGTGGGCGAGGTCGCTAAACTCAAAGCGGTGGTCGAGGAGCTCGTGGCGCAATCGTTGCAAAGCCAAACTAATTTGGAAAAGTTGCGTAAGGATTCAGCAGAACAGATCGTAACCTTACGTTGAGAAGCTGCTGAGAATCAATCAAAGCTCCTTCACTTAATTTCGAAGTTCACCAATGTGAATGAGGAGGAATGAAAAGTTGGGGTCAGGATCGGTGAATACACAGAGAACGAAAAGTATGAGACAACTCGAGGGGGACGATTTAGCCGAATTTCAGCAATCGATGAAGAAGATAGAATTACCACCGTTCTATGGAGAAGACCCAATGGGGTGGATAGCGAGAGCTGAAGTTTATTTTAACGTACAAGAGACACGAGAGGTAGTCCGAGTGAATCTTGCTCAACTATATATGGAAGGGAGCATGATTCATTTTTTCCATGCTTTATTGAATGAATACGATGAGTTAACTTGGGAAGACTTGAAACGAGAGATGTTGGAGCGATATGGAGATAGGGGAGAACAGAGTATTTATGATCAATTGGCTGCCATAAAACAAAGAGGAAGTATTGAAGATTATATTACAAGTTTTGAGTGTCTCATTGCTCAGGTGCCACGAATGCCCGATGAACAATACTTTTCGTATTTTACACAAGGGCTGAAGAACGAAATACGTGCGAGAATATGAAGCTTGCACGTGGCACATCCTTTGTCCAGGGGGGGCATGATGAATGTAGATCGTGCCATCGATGTGGGGATATCAGGGAGAAATACAATATGGCAGGGAAGGGGAGAGTCTCGAGGGGACAGATCTCAAATAGGGCTCCGACCCATTTCGACTATGGTGGGAAAAACGGGTCCAAAATAGTATGGGGGAAGTTGGGGTGAAAATGGGCCTGGCCCAAGTGTTCAGAAAGATTGGGGGTGCAAAGAATAAACGGGGGTCACGTGACAGAGGAGCAAATCATCTTTCTTATGAAGAACTTCTCGACCGAAAACAAAGGGGCTTGTGTTTCAAATGCAGTGGGGTATACGGTCCCCTTCATCAATGTCTTGTTAAGCAGCTAAGGGTGGTCATGCTGAATGAGGAAATCCAAGTTGAATGCGAAGGGGATTAAGAGGAAAATGAGGAGAAAGATGACGAAGATGAGGTGGTGGCAGAATGCACAACACTAAATCTTTACTCTCTCACGAGAGACCAAAATGATCAACTGAGAACTATGAAGTTATGTGGGCTGATTGGTGAGATTCTGATGTTGTTCTTGCTCGATGGCGGAGCCACACACAATTTTATTTTGCGAAAGCTTGTGGAAGCCTTGGGTTGGCAGTGGGAAAGAACCAAGCAAATGAAGATTCTGATGGGAGATGGGCACATATCCAAGACTCAAGGGATTTGTCGAGGTATCAAAGTAAGGATTGATGATGGTGAGTTTGAAATTGATGCTTTTCTCTTTGATTTGGAGGACATGGATGTGATATTGGGGATGTCGTGGTTAACGATGTTGGGAGAGACAACTGTGGATTGAAAAAAATAGCAAATGAAGATCTAGACTCAGCAAGGGCAGAAACTGCTAAGAGGGGTCCCTCATGGGGATTCATTGTTGATCTCAGTGTGTGGGGTGTTGGAGGAAAGAGAGAAGATGGAAGTTGCAGAGTTGGGTCCAGAGCAACGAAGCGTCTTAAATCACTTGCTGCAGCATTTCAAAGATGTGTTTGATGAACCTAAGGGGGCTACCTCCTAGACATGTAAAGGAACACAAAATTCATCTCAAACCCGGACAAGAACCTATTAACGTGAGGCCTTACAGATATGCGTATCACCAGAAGAATGAAATTGAGAGACAAGTGCAAGAGTTGATGGAAGTGGGTCATATCAGGCATAGCCAGAGTGCTTATTCGAGCCCAATCATTCTGGTGAAGAAGAAAAATAACAGATGGCGCATGTGTGTTGATTATAGAGCTTTGAACAAGGCCACTATTCCAGATAAATTTCCAATACCAGCTATTGAGGAGTTATTGGATGAGTTGCATGGAGCCAAATATTTCTCTAAATTGGACCTTCGTTCAGGATATCATCAAGTCAGAATGAGAGAGGAAGACATTCCAAAGACAACATTTCGAACCCACGAAGGTCACTATGAGTACCTCGTGATGCCAATTGGGCTTATGAACACCCAGTCGACATTCCAAGCTCTTATGAATGAAGTTTTTCGGACGTTGTTGAGACGAGGGGTATTGGTGTTTTTTGATGTCATACTCGTGTACAGTAACACTTGGGAAAAGCATATGCAGTTGCTTGAGAAGGTGCTAGAAGTTTTGAGAGATCACCAATTATTTGCGAACAAGGAAAAATGTTTGTTTGGCCATGAGAAGGTGGAGTATCTGGGACATATTATTTCTATACATGGAGTTGCGGTGGACCCAGCGAAGGTTAATAGTGTGTTAAAGTGGCCAATTCCCAAGAACGTAAAGGGAGTTCGTGGATTTTTGGGCCTCACAGGCTATTATCGTAAGTTCATAAAAGATTATGGTAAGATAGCTAAACCATTAACAGAGCTGACTAGAAAGGATGGATTTGGGTGGAATGAACAAGCTCAAGAAGCACTTGATGAGCTCAAACAAAGGGTCACGTCAACACCAGTGTTGAGGCTCCCAAATTTTGAAGAAGAGTTCTTCCTGGAATGTGATGCCTCTGGGACAGGGATTAGAGCAATCCTAATGCAAGGAAAAAGAGTTGTGGCGTATTATAGTAAGGCCTTGAGTTCACGCAATTTGACAAAGTCAGCATACGAAAGAGAGTTGATGGCAGTGGCAGTGGCTATCCAACACTGGAGACCTTATCTTTTGGGTCACAAATTTACTGTTTTTTCAGACCAGAAGAGTCTTAACCAATTAATGCAACAAAGGATAACAACAGGTGGACAACAAAACTAGTTTGTAAGGATACTGCCAATTTGTTCCCCTTAAACATCCTTATACGGCAAAGTCCTTGGCCGAGATTTTTGTAAGAGAAATAGTAAGGTTGCACGGAATACCGAATTTGGTAGTTAGTGATAGGGATCCGATATTTATGAGCTTGTTTTGGAGAGAGCTCTTTAAGATGCAAGGAACAAAGCTGAAAATGAGCACGGCATATCATCCGCAATCGGATGGACAGACTGAGGTAACTAATCGATGTCTAGAAAATTACCTCAGATGTTTTATTACTGATCAACCCAAAACGTGGGTGATTTGGATGCCCTGGGCAGAGTTGTGGTTTAATACCATTTATCATAGCTCCATGTTAAGTCCCTGACAAGTGTACCAGATCGTTATCAAGTAATATAAATGGGTAAGTCCAAGTATCGTTTCCCAAAGGACTCTTAGGCCTTACTTTTCATGTAAACAAATCGCGTAAAACTTGAGAAAAGAATTAAGTTGAAGTGTGTATGCAAAGAACAAAAGTAAACATGCAAATGCAATGATTCAATTGGCTTTAAGAAACTATGGATGAATGGAGTTGTTGGGGTTTACAATTTCATCTTATCCACCCTCATATATCTACTCTTCTTATTTAATTAGCTTATTTATCATATTGTCATGCAAACTTTCTTATTCTACCCTTAACCCGATCCCTTGGTGAAAAGAGCCTATTACTAATTACCGGCTTGCTATCCCTAGCCTCCCCTAGTAATTAATAATGCATGATAAGCGGAAGCAAAATACAATTGATAGTCCTACCCCTATCCCTAGGCGGTATTAACATAATCAAGGAATTCAACACCAGTTCATGACATTATTGTACGTCCCCGTATCAATAAAGACAAATAACATTTACCGAATGAGTTTAACGATAAAAGCATTAAGCAAAGGTGAAGAACCCAGCAATTGATAAATCAAGCATATGCAAGCATATAAAATAAATAAGAATTTGGGTATATGAGAGTTTCAAAAGATTACATTGTTCCCCAACAACCTAGGGTTTAGTTCACCATAATCATGGTGAGACTAGATGAAATATGATGAAAGAATGGAAGAAATAACCCTAAAGTTGGTAAATTGGAGCCTAACCATCCAAGGAACCTCCTCCAAGGTGTGTGGAATAGCTCTGGACGTTTCTCTCTGCCAAAAGAATGAGTTTTGATTCGCACTTGGCCTATATATAGGCCACAATGATCACAGAATCCGCCAAATAAAAACAGACAACCGCTAAGCGATTTCCCTCTAATCGCAGGACCGCTCAGTGCGCAAAACTGCCACTCAGCGCCCAAAGCTGCCGCTCAACGCGTGATGGCGCTCAGCTGCAGCTCAGGTGCCGCTCAGCCCCAGCAGATTTTTTCTGCACATTATTTTTCTGCACTGTGGTTGACTTTTCAGCATTCTGGTTGACTTTTCAACACTCCAACCATTTGATACTTCAACCTTTCTTCCAATTTCATTCCAAAAACCTATAAAGTCAAGGGAACCAAGCATAAAACCAAGAAAACCATCTTTGACTCTCTTATTCTCTAACTTAATAAAAATGCATGATTTCAAGCTAATTCTAAGCCATAAAGGGTGTGATTTAATATCAAATTTAAGCATGAAAATAATGGTTTTTAGATTGTTATCACTCCACACAAATCACTCCTTTTGAAGCAGTGTATGGAAGAATTCCTCCTAAGATTGTACAGGTGGTTCAAGGAGAGGTGAGGGTAGTAGTTGTTCAAAAGGATCTTCTAGAGAGGGATGAAGCACTAAGACAGTTAACGTCTCATTTATAACGTGCCCAAGACAGAATGATGACTATTGCTAATAAGCATCGAAGGGAAAGACATTTTTCGGTGGGAGATTGTGTTTTTGAAGTTGAAACAGAATAGACAACAGTCGGTCATGAGCAGAATTAGTCATAAATTAAGTGCTAAATACTATGGACCATTTGAAGTAGAGGATAAAGTAGAAGAGGTGGCATATCGTCTGAAATTACCACCTACTTCAAAGATTCATCCTGTTTTTCATATATCTTTGCTGAAGAAAGCGGTGGGCAAGTATAAGGTTGAGGATGCTCTCCCTACAGGGTTAGATGATGACAGAGTCGAAGTATTAGTTCCTATGGGTATCTTAGCCACTAGGAACTACACCAAAAGAGGGGAAACTAAGAAGCAGGTACTGGTTCAATGGAGAGATCAAAATGCAGACGAAGCTACTTGGGAAGATGAATTAAATATTAAAAGTCAATTTCCAGAGTTTAGCCTTGAGGACAAGGTTTTAATTCATGAAGAAGGCATTGATACGTACCCAGGAGAGAATAAAAATAGGTGGGACAAAGTTTATAAGAGGAGAGAAAAGAGTGACCTGGCTTTGTGAGGGAATGATGTTAGTTAGAAGAAAGAGAAAAAGAAAAAAGTATGGGTTGTAATATATGATGAGGTGTAGGAGGTGAGGGGGGCACGTTTTGGTCATTTTTTCGGTGGGGAGCTTGCTCTGGGCAGAGGGTGTTGGAACCTTCTGATGTTTTCTGGTTAATAATAATACTGGATTTGCATAATTTCTATTTTTACTGTTCATTTCGTTGATCAGTAAATTATGGTTTCTAACACTACTCCTTAAACTTTTAAAAGTCTCAATCTTACTTTTTTGAAAGATATAAAATCACAACATTCTTGAGTAATTGGCTAAGTTAGTGAGGAAATATGATCCTCCACTTTGAGTTTGAGCTTGTGTTGGACCCACAAGTCTATAAGAGCATATTCAAAAGGTTTATCGGACACATGTTTACCAGTCTCATACTTCAATCTTTGAGATTTTTCCAATATACAATGATCACAAAACTCGAACCTGTCCATCTTATCACCTAATAATAGGTTATGCTTTCTAGCAACACCTAACACTTTTCACTGATGTGTACCAGCCTTAGATGTCATAACTTCATCTTATCCTACATCGTCCGACTAGTCATAGACACATGCAAGTTCATTGTTGAATTGTCTAAGATGTACAAATGGTTCTTTTTCTTGCCTATAGCTACAATATATGCTCCCTATAGAATCTTTGTCATTCTTTGTTCCATCTTGGTTGTTAAATCACTTCGATTAAACATTTGATCGACAAAAGATTCGTCTTAAGCTTTGGAACATACCTCATTTCTTGCAAAAGCATTTTCTTATTATCAAACATCTTTATTATGATAGACCCCATGCCTTGCACCTTTAAGGCTTCATTGTTCTTAAGAATAATTAGTCACCTTCCAATTCTAAGGTTTCGAATAGGGCTTCACTAGATACATGTGATAAGTGTGTCTTGAGTCCATGATCCAACTCCTCTGTGCATTATACATATACTTCACCAACATCCCAACCAACTTACAACTATCAAACACTAAAGCAACCTCAGCAAATTCTTTCCTGGAATGTGATTTCTTGCCTTTCTCATTTCTCTTTTTTTTGTTGAGAACTTGTCTAAAAGTGACCTTTTTTGTGACAATCATAGCACTCTACTAGATCGTTTAATGAATATTACTTTGTCTTCATTCCCTTAAACTCATTTTCTTTAGTCCCCTTTAACTTAGACACATTCATACTCAAGCCATTATCATTTCCTTTAAACTATTGAAACTTGTAAAGATCTTCGGTCCTTATCAAAGTTTATGCCTCCTTTAGAGTAACAATATGCTTCTTCTCAAACATCAAAGTTTATTTAGATGTTCATACATCTTAAGCAAGACGTTAAAAAGAAATAAAATTTTATCTTCATTCTCAAGTTTCACCTTAATGTTCTTTAGGTTGTCGAAAATCTTATTGAAATTCCAACATTATTCTTCTAGTCATTTGTAAAATATCTTATTGAGTTTAATTTTTTATAACACTAATTGCTTTCTGTATTTACTCTTTAAATTGTTCTTTGATTTTTATATTTCTAAAATGATAAATTCAACCTTTTAACTCTTAAAATGATGTAATTGTAATTAATTTTATGTTGAAATATGATATTTATTAACGGTGTTTAAATTACATATATATGATATATAACTTTAAAATTTTGAAATTTAATATTTAATAACGATCGTATATTATTACATAAGTTGATAAAAGAACTAAATTCATTTTTTATTTAAAATTAATTAACTAAATTTTAAAACTCGAAACCAAAGACAAATTTAATGAATAAATGTAAGAAGGAAAAATATTTAACCCGTAATTTTTATTAAGTGGCACTAATCTCAACATAAATCCTTTATTAAGACAAAGGAAACCAAAGTAAACGTAGTACAGTTACCAAATCTGAAACGCCGTCGTTTCAACTCACGGAAGCTTGAAACGCGGCCGTCTGTATGAACGTCTTGGTAAGTTTAGAAACGTCACCGTTTACATTCAGGTCTTGGAGGCTTCAAGATCCGCAGCTTTCTGGAGGAGACTGTTGGGGTCGTCTTCGAGGACCATCTGGATAGGGAAGGAGCCGAGGCCGTCGGCGATGGCGAGCATGATCCTCTTCATCTCCTCTCGGAACTCGTCGCGGTCCACGGTACCGCTCCGGTCGCCGTCGAATTTGTCGAAGATGGAGTCGTAGAGCGTGGCTAGCTGCTCCGGCGTAGTGGTCACGTCGATGCCGAAGTGCGTCTCGATGAGGCGCATGGACTCGAACGCCGTGCGGAGCTCCGACCGCGACAGGACGCCGTCGTTGTTGAGATCCAGCGCCACGAACTGCTCGTCCACGCTCTTCGCGAACGCGTCGGCGTCGTTGACGAAGTCGCGCACGGTGGTGCCGTCGATTATTACCACTCCCATTCTGTGCTCTCTCACTTTCCCTCTAGAGATTAGTAGTCCTCTTTGTGACGGGGAACTATTTAATACAAGATTTTATTAAGTATTTTATAAAATTTTATTTATTATAGCGAATTCCATTTTATTATATATTTTTTTTAATAAATTCTATTCTAAAAGCAAAATGTTTCATTAGATTTACATTTGTATACTTTGAAAGTTATTTTGATGATCGTGTTAAGATTCCCAATATTTTGTTTTTTCAATTCAGTATCTTAAATTTAAGATTCTCTTTATATCATGTTAATATATTTTAATAATTTTTGGATTAAATATGTTTTTAATCCTTATACTATCAAGCGGCTTTGGTTTTAATGTAAGGTACATTTTAGTCTTCTTCCTTAAGAAAATTTTGATTTTAGTGTTCTAAAACTAACACTTAAAAACTAGCTGATGTGACTAACGGTGTGATGACACGTCATTTTCCATTTTTTTTTCTGACACTAGTAAATCTTTCTTTCCCAGCTTTTCTCCCTCTCTCCCTTCGTTAGTTTTCTTGCATCACCTTCGTCCCAAATCATCGAAGCCACACAACCTGCATCCAGAAAAACCCAAGACCAAACCAAAAATCGTGAAACGATCGTGACTCGTTAGAGAAAACATCACGCATAAGAGAATCCTGGTTTTCTCCCAGCTAACTTCAATTTTATTTTCGAATTAACAAAAACCACTCTCCATTAGCTCCAATGCTCACCATCAGAACCAAATTCTTCATCAAACCAAATTCAAGCCAATGAAGAACACCCAATCAGAAAACCAAGATTGAAAGAGCAAACCGTGGATCTCCCTTAATTTGAATAACAATATCTGTTCCAACTACCTTAAATCTCAGAACCATTTTTTCACCTACATAAAACAGAGTTAGCAGACCAAATCACAGATCTCGTGCTAGTTTATTCAAGATTGTTCTTCTATCATAGCTCACCCCATTCATCTTTGCCTTTGTTCCCTATCTACATCCCAGCCAAAATCATCCTCACCCACACTCACGACACTGTCATCACCAAAGCCCCAAGACTTACGCCCAACACAACACAGTACGAGGATAATTACCGGTAGTGGGTATGGGTTATGAGTAGAAGCGTTATGACCATGACGATTCAGTTTGATCTTCGATTCACAGAGCAGAGGAAGAAGAGTTTTTCTCGCCAGTAATGGAGTGGCGGCCTTGGCTGACGACAATGTCTTTAGGCGAGCGGCAGTAAGAGTGATGAGTTCTCATAGTTAGGGTCTAG
Source organism: Vigna radiata var. radiata (assembly GCF_000741045.1). NCBI lineage: Eukaryota > Viridiplantae > Streptophyta > Magnoliopsida > Fabales > Fabaceae > Vigna > Vigna radiata. The sequence goes on along the minus strand of NW_014543107.1, from coordinate 909,684 downwards.
CTCGCGCGAGTAAAGGGGGCAAGTGTTTTCAACCATTGTGAGAGGTGTGTTTTCTTCCGACGTAGGTTTGTGGTGTTTGGTCTTTTGAGTGGTGGCAACGGCGACGGAGGCGCCCAATCTCGTTGCGACAGTAGCAGCGGCGTGCAAGAACGAGAATACCTCCCTCTCGCGCCAAGAAGAGAAGAAGGAGAAGGAGGCCTAGTGTCGTGGCCGGCGATGGCTCCAACGGCGTGTTTCGTCGTTGACGACGCCGTGGACCGTAGTATGCAATGGCCGGTTGGGTGAAGGGCTGGGTCGTGGCTGCGAGCAGCGGAGGTGATTTTGGATTGTCTAGTGTGGCTGAAAAGGAGGTTGTGGATGGCGTAGGAGAAGTGGAAAGTACTGGATGAGGGAGGAAAAAATGACCCAATGTCAAAAAAAAAAAAAGGCGTGGCATTCCCCGTTAGTCAGGTCAATGAAAAGTTAACGCTATTAATTTTGAAGGATTAAAATCAAAGTTTCTTTAAGAAGGGGACTAAAATGTACCTTAGCTTGAAAGAGAGATTAAAACTAAAATCGCTTGATAATATAGGGATTAAAAACATATTTAACTGTTGTGTTTAATTGTTAAAATTCTAGTTATTTAATATTAGCACTAAAAATGTTCCAACGATATTTTGTTGAAATTGGAAACCGTTGGAAAAGGGTGGCCATTCGATTCAGCGTCGTCAGCAGCTGATCTTTTACGAAAATCTATGGACGCAGTTTGATTTTGGGACAAGACAACCAGATGGGAAAATTTTGTACGGACAAAATGTTTTACTATCAAAAGAACTTTTCTTTAAAAAAAGCCCTTTTTATAAATATTTTTTATATGAAAAAAAATAACTTTATCATAACTCAACAATAGTATAAGTATTAGTTCTAGTATTCTGTATAAGTATTAATATAAATTTGTTGAATAAATATAATTATTAATAAATAAAATAAATTATTTTTGGAGACATACATTATTAAATGTACGTCATTTACCACGAATTCATTATTAAATGTTTAAAAATATTTTTTAACATACAGATATTATTCAAAATATAATTATTAAAAATTTTGTAAAAAAGTAAGAATAATAAAATAAATACACAAAACATGTAAAGTAAATTATTAGAAATGAAATTATTCGAGCATATAAACTAAAATAAAATAAAATGAAAATAACAAGTGTTTAAAATAAATTATTGATTAAAAAAATTAAAAAAATAGAAAAAATTATAAAATACTTGTGTTTAAATTACGTAAATAAAATTATTTAGAATAGTTATTTATGACGAGTGCTTACATATTTCAAATCTTATTATATACTATAAAAAAATTTGTTTTTATTGGAATATGACATAAATCTTTGAGTTGAGTTAATGATATTTGGAAATTAATTTTTTAGTTTAAGGTTGAGTTTCAATAGAAATAAGAGGAGAGATTCACTAGTAAAAGATTATTTGATGTTTAAGTTAATAAGAAAGTATGAATCATGGTTGATGTATAAAGTATTTAATATTAAGTAAAAGTTCTTATACTTCATATTGTAGAGTACATATATATAAGATTCAATAAACTCGTCCATTATGTTAACAATTGATATAATGTAATAAGATAGTGATAGTATATATTGGAATTATTTTATTTTCTGTTTATATTTGTGCATTTATGTTCATATATTTTTATACTTATATTTCTTTTTTATATTGCTCTGAACAATTATATATATCAATTATACTCTCTCCTTATCATAAAATAAGAAATACAATATTTCATTATTTCTTCTTTTGTAACATGGTATCAAAAGAAAATTAATTTTTCATCACGTTCTTTCGCAACCAATTTTGTTCTTGCTCATATCTTCATCCTCTACTTTTCGTTATTGGCTTTCCTGTTTTTTTTTTCTCCTTCTATGGCTACTCCCTTTGTTACTCTCGCATCATTGCAAGATACAACACACTACTATTACATTCACCCTAACGAGAATCCTTCATTGGTTCTTGTTTCTCCGATTCTTGAAGGTCACAATTATCATGGATGGGCTCGCTCGATGTCTATGGCACTACAAATGAAAAATAAGATTGGCTTTGTTGATGGTTCCATTCCTTGTCCAACTGATAAAGATCCCATGGTTCACGCATGGAAGCGTTGCAATAATCTAGTTTTATCTTGGATCAATCATTCTGTTTCTCATGAGATTGCTACAAGTATTATCTGGGTTGATTCTGTCGTTGCGGCATGGAAGGATCTCAAAGATTGGTTCTCCCAAGGTGATTCTGTTCGAATTTCACAATTGCACCAAGATCTTTATTCCATGGATCAATCTGATCTTAGTGTTACTGCATATTACACTAAAATGAAGATTCTCTTGGATGAACTTTGCAATTTTCGCCCAATTCCTGAATGTCAAGCTTCTTGTTGTATTGTTTCTAAGACAATGAAGGAATATCGTGAAAATGATTGTGTTCTTTGCTTTCTTAGAGGCTTGAATGATAATTACTCTGTTGTNCGCTCTCAGATCCTTCTCATGGATCCCTTGCCTTCTTTACCCAAAATTTTTTCAATGATAATTCAACACGAGCGACAATTACAATCAAGAACTCTTTCTCAGCCTCCAGTCATGGCGGCACAAGTTTCTCAATCTAAACCTTCTTTTTCTACCTTCAATGGTAGAGGTAAACCCTCTCCTGCCAATGATTATGGCCTGGGAAAATCTTCATTTCAAGGTTCTCAGGCTCGTTTCTCAAGGGGAAGGTTTGGTGCACCTCGACAATGCACTCACTGTGGTAGGACAAACCACACCATTGATACATGTTTTTTGATACATGGATTACCACCTGATTTCAAATCAAAAAAGGTCCACAATGTTACCACAATTCTTCTACAATAGTTCCTTATAATAATTCTCAGGCACAATCACATTCCTCAACTTTGGGACTTTCTCAAGAGCAAATTCATGGTCTATTGGCACTTCTCCCTCAATTTAATCCCACAGCCCCACATTCTACCAATCTAGTGAGCTCTCATAATGTTTCCACTTCTTTTCAGGCTCAAGGTAATATCTACTCCCAATGGATTCTAGAGACAGGTGCCACTGATCATATATCCAATTCTTTGTCTCATTTTATTTCTTATCATAGAATCTCATCAATTACAGTATCACTACCCAACAATAATTCTTCATTTGCTCATTTTTCTGGCACAGTTTCACTTAGCCCACACCTTACTTTACATAATGTCTTGTTTGTTCCCAATTTTTCAGTCAATATTATTTCGGTCACAAAGTTAACTAAATCTCTATCTTGTATACTTAACATTTCTGAATTTTCCTGTGAAATACAAGACAAGTCAACCCTATAGATGATTGGTATGGCTAAAGAAAGAGATGGCTTGTATGTGATGATAGTTCCTACACCCACACCCCTCGGTTCACCAGTTGCTTCTACCACTGAGAATTCTATTGCTTGTTTTACAATAAGACAGAACTCTATGGAAATTTGGCATTATAGACTAGGACATCCTTCTTTTTCTTGTTATACCAAATTACGTAACATGTATTCCACTTTACCAGACACAAAATACACTCATTGTGATGCTTGTCATTATTCTAAGCAAAAGAAATTGCCTTTTCAATTAAGTACTACTATTTCAAAAGCTCCTTCTAATTTAATTCATGTTGATATTTGGGGGCCCTATAATACTTCTTCTGTTGATGGTTTCAAATATTTCTTAACTATAGTGGATGATATGTCTAAATACACATGGATTAAATTGATGACAAGTAAGTTAGATACAAGATCACAACTTATTGGTTTTGTTTCTTATATATAAACACAATTTGGCGTTGATGTAAAAGTTGTTAGATTGGATAATGGTAATGAGTTTGCAATGACAAATTTTTATAGACAAAAAGGGATACAACATCAATTATCTTGTGCTGAAACACCTCAACAAAATGGATTTGTTGAGAGAAAACATCAACACATTCTCAATGTTCCTAGATCTTTAATGTTTCATTCCCATTTGCCAATAATTTTCTGGTCTCTTGCTATTCGTTATGCTGTGCAACTCATTAATATTTTACCTTCCAAAGTTTTGGAATATTTTTCTCCATCTCAACTGTTACACAATGTTAAACCTGACATTACTTACTTGCGAGTTTTTGGCTCACTTTGCTATGCTTCAACTCTTCAAGCACAGAGAACAAAATTTCAACCTCGTGCAAGAAAATGTGTTTTACTTGGTTTTAAAACAGGAGTGAAAGGCTACCTTTTGTTAGATTTCAACTCCAGGGAAATTTTTATATCAAGGAATGTAGTATTTTATGAAAACATATTTCCTTTTCTTTCTAGTGACAAGCACACACCTATTGATACACAAAATTCCTTGGATTTTGTCACCAAAATCAATTCATCTCCATCACCTCTTTTCTCAGAAGTTACTGATCAACCCTTTTTACCACCTACATCTC
>NW_014543107.1:880981-903741 GCF_000741045.1 Vigna radiata var. radiata | reverse complement strand
GAAATTCAATGGCTTTTGTATTTGCTCCATGATTTGAAACAGCCTCTGCCACAACCAGTTCCTCTGTTTTGTGACAATCAATCTGCTATACGAATTGCACAAAATCCAGCCATGCATGAGAGGACAAAGCACATTGAAATTGATTGTCATCTCATAAGGGATAAAGTTCAAGTTGGTGTAATTAAGCTCTTGCCTATTTCTACTTCATCACAACTTGCAGACATTCATACTAAAGCTTTGCATCCAGCACAATTTGAATCTTTGTTGTCCAAGCTGAGCATTAAGGATATATATGATGCAGCTTGAGGGGGGATATTGAAATTATTTTATTCTCTGTTTATATTTGTGCATTTATGTTCATATATTTTTATACTTATATTCCTTTTTTATATTGCTCTGAATAATTATATATATCAATTGTACACTCTCCTTATCATAAAATAAGAAATACAATATTTCATTCATTCTTCTTTTGTAATAGTATAACAACATAGAGAGATAATGGTAATTGATTATATCAGTTAAACTTGGGTTAGACTAATGCAACCTGGACTTCATGTTTAGAAGTAAACCTTTTTATTTTAAGACGATTTTAGGCCTTAACCGATCTTAGGCTAAGTAGAATAATCAATTTTCAGTAGAGTACATACATAAGCTCCCAAGCTCAGAAGTATGATATAGGTGGATCAAGATGTTGATCGAATTGATAGTTTTTATTTGTCATTGATCGAGTTGAGGTCATGACCAATATAACGTGACCTATATAGGCTCGATAAAAGAAATAATGTATATTCTATAATGATTACTTACCTAAGGAATGTCATTTATGTTTTCAAAACACTATGATATCGTTGATGATCATTTTTAATGTATCTCAAGGATCAAGATAGGTGTCAGATTAGGGTTGGAGCATTTTAAACCACATGTGTTTTGAAACGATGGGTTGCTTGAGTTCCATACCATTTTGGCACTCACATTCGTACACTTGGTTTGCTTCCTTTATAAGTTTGGATGTTGTTCTTTAGGCTTTACTCGTGTTCACCTGACTTTGTTATTCATTTTTTCTCTTCACTCATTTTTGTGCCATCACCTTCAAAATTGATCTAAATATGTCTTCTCCTTCTTCAAGTTCTTTTCCTTTAGTAACAAAGAGTTTTATAGAGGTGATGGGGCCACCTTTGCTTCCTCTTGTAACGGTAGCTCTTATTATCTTGTTGAATCCTTCTTTTTAGAAGCAAAAAAGTGTGTTATAAGGAACCTCCAAACCAAATCCAGAAAAGGTTTGGAGGCAAGACCAGTTCCCCCTATTCCCCGACCTAGAGTATTTCTAGTTGTTGGGAAAGTTCAACTGTATCTAGTCTGACTTCACCTATAAGGAAAAAGTGTTAGAGTTTGTGTTTTATTTTGATGTTTGCCTTATATTTGTAGAGGATGTCGTATCATTTGTTAATTGTAGTCCTCTAAAGATAGGGTTTACGTGAGGGAAGCTCATGGTGAATGTCCATCCACTTTTGTATATGAGTATTTTGTTTTCTTAAATATTTAGATGTTCAATTTCCTTTAATCGACTTCATGTGTGAGCTTCTAAATACTATAAATGTAATCCTGAGTCAACTTCATTCAAATAGTTGAGCTTTTGTAAAGGCTTTTCAGGTTTTGTGTCATCAATTAGACATTGCTCCTACGATCAATGTATTTATCTATTTCTACCACTAACGTAGGATGCTAAGGTTGGTTGGGTATCTGTGAATGAAGATTAATTTGACTCCTTATTAATTGCATACACTTGATCTTTTAAAGATTGTAAGACTAAGTTTTTTATGCTTAGGCATTCCCTTAAAGAGAATGACCAAGTTTTAGTGTTCGACAAGGATGGTTCTCCTTGGTTTTCTCTTTACTGGCAGCGTCTTTATAAATTTAACTCAATAGGAGAAATTTTTTTGAATGCCTAGGAGAATGACAATTTCTGTAACATCCCAAAAATTGTAGTATTAAACTATAATATAGTTATTACATTCTTTATATGATAGAACAGTCATAGAAATGAGGAATAAAAGTTTTCCTCAATATACAAACCATCACTCAAATTTTTAAACTTAATACAAACCAAACTTAAACGATTAAAACAAGGATTTCATCCATAAGAGTTAAACACTAGTCGATTCTCCATCTAATGCCTGTTCCACCGGCGTCTCACCACTTTCTGCTCACACCCACCAGATGATCATCGCCGAGAGAAAACACACAACACAAAAGTAACCACCAAACAATAGATAAAGCAAGGGTGAGCTATTGCAACAAAATAACATGATATATTTAAATTAATAACATAATTTATAACTGATAAGTCAAATCACTTAATAGTACAATAAACACACCATGATCATTATAAACTCAACCCATTCAAATAATCGTATGAATATTGAACTCTAAACAGGTTCTACGCTTGCAGTGGTACTTTACTCAGATACATCATATCCTACTCTGTCCCCCAAAGTGGATCTTCGGATATGGATGCACCTACTTGCTAGCTCAATTATCTTATCCTACTCTGTCCCCCAAAGTGGATCTTCGGATATGGATGCACCTACTTGCTAGCTCAATTATCTTATCCTACTCTGTCCCTTAAACTGGATCTTCGGATATAAATACAACCACTGAAGCTACATCCTTCCTACTGTGTCAATCTTCTCAAGATGGATCTTCGGTAAGGATTTCCCACTCTCCACCAAACTCTTATTATGTTTAAATACATAAATTTCACATCCAACATAATATAATACATTCAACACAAATTTCATATATATTGAGCATTTTACAAAAATAAAATCAGCAAAATATAATCTGTTTGATAAGAATTAGCTAAAAACACATCGAGTAGACTTCCAAGAAAGAAAGGTGTGTCACAATGGACAACTTAAGTACCAGGTCTTTCCTTAGCCAAAGTGTTCCTCAACTTGTTATTAACAATTTTCTTATTTACAGATTCAAAATAACAGCATATAATATTAACGCAGAAATTCAAATAGTTATATAACAAGTACATAGGTTTTTCATTAACAGTAATTGCACAAAATTTCAAGACATAAATAGTTATAAAAAAAATATTTTATAACATAAAAACTTTAAAAGATTAGCTCCCCTTACCTCTATTTCAGACTCAATCTCTTGCTCAAAATTTATTCTTCCGAAAACCCTCCAGAACCTATACTTTTCTAAAATTTTCTTCCTAACTCTTTCTTCTCTATATGTTTTTTTCAAGATTTCTCACTTGATTCTTCCTCTCTTTGTACAGAATAAGCTCCCCTCCCATGGCTATTTATAGTCCAAAAATTTTACTATTTAAATTATTTTTTTAATATTATTTATTATTTTAATATTATTTTATTAATATTTTAATCACAACTTGCAAAACCATTGTAAATCTTATCCTTCCTTAATCATGCAACTCAGAGATTCTTATCCTCTCATTATTTTTTATTTTTATTTTATTTTATTTTATTTTATTAATATTTTTTTTTATTTTTTTTTATTATTTACTTCTTTTTAACAAAACCTTCTAAAATAGGTTCTCAAAATTTTGAGCACCTCCTTCTGAAATTACCATAAATTTTAATATTTTTAACCATATATGTATGTATGTATATATATATATATATATATATATATATATATATATATTAAATAATTATATTTTCTATCCATTAAAATTATTATTACTAATAATAATGCTAAAATTTACTACTATTTATTAAAATAGATATTTTTCACGTCTTACATTTTCTCCAACAACAAAAATTTTTGTCCTCGAAAATTCATCATTTCAAGGAAACCAATGAGGTCATGACTATTTCATATGATCTACTAGTTCTCTTATTCCAAACTACTACGACTAAGTTGATCTTTCTCCTAAACCATTTTATCTGATTACCTTCTATATCGAATGGTTAAACTTCTACTAAGAGATCCTCTCTAATTTGAATATCTTATGCTTCCATGATCTGAGAAAGATCAGATACCTACTATCATTTGATTTTCTTTTTATAATTTTTTTTTACCGATACTATTGAAGCCTCCGGTATGCATGACCGAAACTGTGGACATAGTGATATTTTTGGCTATACAAGGAGGAGCAGATTGTGTTGAGCGACACTTTGAGGCGATGCGATGTTTAAGTGTGTGAGAGAGTGAGAGTTTCTGAGTGTGAGAGCTTGTGAGATCCGAGTACGAGTGAGATCCTCCTTCGAGTATGTATAAGAGCTCCTTGGTGAACCTTCTGCCAAGTGAGATTCTGCCTCTGCTTCCGCGTTCGTAAGTTTCTCTCTCTCAACCCTTCTTCTCTTTGTTCAAGCTTTTCTTCTATGTTTTCCTACTTTATGCTTCTTTAGTATTATGTTCTTTACTTCTCTTTTCCTTCTTCTCTTTTTCTTACTCGTTATATATATGTTGTCATATTAATGAATACTTTGTCTTAAAACACGAGGTATATAGGCTCGAAACCCGTTGTTAATCTCCCTTCGTTTGAAGTTATGACAGAGACATTCGTGTAGAACAAAGCCACGTACCCTAGTTAAAACAAACCAAAACAAACTTTTATTTTTAATTTAAACAAACAAAAATACTAATTCTTTGGACTTAGATCTAGTTAGGATCCATTGTGAGGACCATGAAACAGATCTATTTCTGGACATTGAGACTTCAAAGACTAGACAATGAAAATTAAACTAAAAAGAGAAGAAGCAAAATGGAAAACTTGACTTAAAATGGAGACTTGACTTGAACGTAATAAATCTTTTAATTATATATATATATATATATATATATATATATATATATATATATATATATATATATATATATATATATATATATATATTATTTTCAGAAGAAGTATGAACAAAAACTTAGAAAAAATGAATATTGAAGCCAAGACAGGTTACAAACGATGGCGATCCACCTCGGAATAAGTTAAAATTTTGTTGAACATCTTCAACTATGGGATCATCAATCCTAGTCGAGATCAAATTCACGAGATTGTAGAACGACTCAGGGAGTTTGGGGAAATCGGAGAATACAACGTTTATTGCTGGTTTCAAAACCATGGAAACTGAGTGAAGCATCAACTCTTGTCGCAAGACGTCTCCGGTACATTTGAACCTTCGCACTCCCTCCTACCGCCGTTTATGTATGGTAAACATTTTTTTTTAATTTATTTATTTATTTTATTTATCTCTGACTACTATTATTTTTACACAATCGGAGATCCTTCATGGGTAATTCCACAGGCCCCACTATACCTGAAGAAGAAGAGAAAGTCACTCAACCCATGTTGTTTCGCATCAAAGCTCCTTCCACGAAGCTTTCTTTGAGATTGTCATAACTGTTCAAGAGTCTCCTTAAGGGGACTAAACTTTATTTTATTTAATTTTTTTTTGGACTATAACCTTAACGGCCACTATGGCCGACACTTGACCATTTTTTTCAAGATTTCTCACTTGATTCTTCCTCTCTTTGTGCAGAATAAACTCCCCTCCCATGACTATTTATAGTCCAAAAATTTTACTATTTAAATTATTTTATAATATTATTTATTATTTTAATATTATTTTATTAATATTTTAATTACAACTTGCAAAACCACTTGTAAATCTTATCCTTAATCATGCAAATCAGAGATTTTTATCCTCTCATTATTTTTTTTATTTTATTTTTATTTTATATTTATTTATTTATTTATTTTTATTTATTTTTTTTTTACTATTCACTTTTTTTTAACAAAACCTTCTAAAATAGGTTCTCAAAATTTTGAGCACCTCCTTCTGAAATTACTATAATTCTCTACCATAAATTTTAATATTTTTAACCATATATATACATACATACATACATATATATATATATATATATATATATATATATATATATATATTAATTATATTTTCTATCCATTAAAATTATTATTACTAATAATAATGCTAAAATTTACTACTATTTATTAAAATAGATATTTTTCATGGGTCTTACAATTTCAAAACCTTAAGTAGACTTCAATGTCTTTTTAATATTAGGGAGCTTCTTTGGGTGCCCTTAGTAGAAGATCCTAAGTCTCTTTTCTTGGGTAAGAAATGTTATTTCTATATTTGTGAGTGTTTTTTAATGTATTAAGTTTTGTCTTTTGTGTAGAGGTTATAATTAAACAATTCGACTACAAAAAGTTCCATGAGAAGGTCGAGGTCTTTCCATCAAAGAAAACTGTTGCTACCACTAGTACAAAAATCGCGTACAATGTCAAATTTTTTGGGCTTTTAAGGGTGAATTCACGAACAACGTCATATCAAGAATTGACGTCAAATTTTAAAAAAATTGACGTTAAATTAATGTCGAATTTTGTCAATATACGACTTTAACTTAACGTTGAATTTTGTAAATATACGACGTTAATCATTCTTTTTATTTTTTAAATTAATTGTGATCCTTTTTTACAACTTTACAAGATCTGAAAAGCATAAAAACAACAAATTTCAGTTTTTGGTATTTTATAAAGCATGAACTTTGATCAACAACAAACAACAATAACCAACAACAAACAAGTTCAATCAAACAACAACAAACAAATTCAACCAAACAACAACGACAAACAAGTTCAACCAAACAACAACCAGTTCAAAAAAACAACAAACAAGTTCAACAAATAAGTTCTTCAAAACGAAAACAAAAACTAACCTTCAAAAGGTGGGTTCATTGGAATAAAGTGTCGTCACCCCGTGAGAGAGAAATCAGAATGCGTCTATGAAGAACAAAAGAATGAAACTAATCGGTCAAAACAAACGAAAATCATACATAAAGTAGTTAATTAACATGCATTTATATCAAATGAAAGAAAGATTATGTGTGATGGTCGTCAAACTTCGTTCGAGAAAAGTTTGAGAAGAGAATAGGGTCTCGTGCACTAAGATAAAGTGAATGAATTTTCAATCTCCCGCTCAAATTTTTATTGAATTCACTAATCTTTTAACGTCTAACGCTGGAGCATTCGACGTTTTATATCCTTTTAAGTCGAATTACAATTATAAACGACATTTAATAATTACATTTATTTACAAAAATGTCACCAGTCATTTTTAATGTTGGCTATTCAATGATTCGACATTGAACGCGTGATGTTATACGTTGTTTTTGCAGTAGTGTACCACTCCTAATATTCCCACATCACTTAGGAGTCAAGGTCTAAGGTTGTTTAAATACTCCTTCTTTCTTCCATTCTCTGAGACACCTTTTAAGGACCAAACTATGGCATAATTCCACACTCCAAAGCGAACAATTCCTTAGATATATGATGATTAACCTTAAGGATGTCATTTGACAGACTTAGGATCAGAACATTGGCGCCTATCGTGGGTAGATAATCAAACATTCAGTCCCTTAAGCCCTATACTGGGGATGACTAGTCATTCTCGTTTGACCTCGACTAGGGGGCTTATGTTCCTACCACAACCATTAGTTCCTGATGGAAATCATGTAGGGAGGTTGATGAAGATCCATCAAGGGGAGGTACAACTTGAGCTATTGCTAGGAAGATGGAAGAATAAGAAGGACTCTACTCTTGTGGAGATGATGTTCAAGATTGTTTTCCCCTTCTCTTAAGCCTTGTAAATATACACACATGTCTTTCTTTGGGCCTTGTGTTTTAGGCCAAGGACCTACCCATCTAGGGAGATTAGTAAATCCAAGCAATTTTGAAGATATCATTGCATCTAGCTTAGAGGTCCAAAAAATATGGGCTTATAGTCAAATGAAAGTCCTTTGCGTATACTTTTGAAAAAAAAAATCAGCTCATTTGGAGTTTTGTGGAAGAAGTTATGACTCAAACTGTCATGAAAGGTTAAAGCTACCAGGATATTGTCAATTGGGCTTGTTTTAGGCCTTGGAGCACTGTACTGCCACTTTGGGCTTTCTTTGGGCCTTGGAAGGGTCATTTAAACTTGGAAAGGTGAAGGAACATCCCTTTTGGCCAGTCATTTAGTGTAAAGGCTCCCATGCATCCCCCTTGGATGGTTGGTGAAGGGAAAGGTGTTGAGATTGTTGACAGCACGATTTCTATATCAATCTAGTTTTTGATGATGATAACACATTGCTTAATAACAAGTACATGTTGTTGCTGCATTACATGCTCTTATGCTGATTAAAATGTAATATATGTTGAGCATGTGTATGTGTATGTACTATGTTACATGTTCTTGTGTTGATTGATTGATATATTTCTAGAACATGTGTATATGCTTTAATGTGTTGTGTGCTATGCATCATTTCATATGTTTTACTGCACATATTTTAAAGCAAGAAATCACAAGCACTTTTACGAACTTATTCTTGTGCTACAAAGTTCTAGTATAGTCGACTATATTACTAATGGATTCAAATATGCTAAAATCTTTGTACAGATTTTGAGAATCAATGCTATGTGCTATTTTGAGAAGAAAAGAATTTCAAAGTGTTTGTCATTGTGATAGTCGACACTGTAGTTTACATATTCAATTGTATCTGATGTTTGTTTTGGAATTCTGTTATGCTCTTACACTCTAACGGCTATATTTTTAAAAGTTAGTTGAGCATTGATGACTTGGTCAACTGTATTGAATGTGTTCTGTTATTTGTTGACCATAGGCTACTAAGTTGACTGAACTGTTATAACTGTTATATTACAATCGACTGAATTAGTAGCACATTCGACTGAGAATCTGACTGATTAACAAAAATCCATAAATAAACTGAACACGGGTTTGTTCTAAGACTTTTGATGATCTAACAATTTCATTTTTGTTTCAGATTTATCTTAACTCCAAGAATTCTCCAAGAAGATGGTGGTGATCTTTCTTGAAAGAGATTCAAAGAGGAGATTCAATTGTGCATTCATCGACTGATCAACATCTGCACAAGAAGGTGCTTTTGTGATTGATCGTGTAGGCTTGGCATCCTGTGAAGACTGCTGGAATTGTCTGAGAGGCTTGGCATAAAGATTGTTGGATTTGGACCTGTTGTGATACAGGGGGATAGTTCACTTTGAGGATTGTTCAAAGTGGTGTTGCAGATTGCAGAAGAGGGGATTCTTGCTGCAAGTCTGGTTTTTTTGTGCAACTATATTTTGGTTTTGGGTTAGAGAGGAGATTTATATTTTTGACGTGGAGGTCTTCTATAAATTCCTTGTTGTAAAAACCACAACCATTATAGTGCATTCACTTCCTGAGATGGAAGGACACTGGATGTAGGCATTGTTGGCCAAACTAGTATAAAAATTTGTGTTTGCATTTCTTTATTCCTTATCTTTTACATTTCAGTTGACTTTATTCTTTACGCAGTCAACTACGTAATTTCTGCTGCATACATATTCTGATTGCTTGCAATTCAAAAAATTTCAAAAATTTTTATACTTTGATTACAAGATTGCGAAAAGAAAGTATTTTTGAAACAACACCAATTCAGCCCCCCCTCCCCTCTCTTGGTGAAATAAAGAAGTCAACTTGTTTTCCAACAAAAGGCTCTCATTCACTCCCCTTGGACAATGGAAACTTTTAGGACCTTTTGAAGTTCAAAGCACCTCTTAGATACATGTACTAATTTCTTTTCTAGAGGGTTCTCCTTTTCCTATAAAAGGAAATCTCCTCCCATTGTAAACCATCTTGGAATTAAATATAGTAAAACTTTGCCAAATTAGTGTATCATTTTCTCTAACATCAAGTAGGTTGTCTTCTTCTAAGACTTTTCCTAGTTATCTCTTGCAAGGTTGGTCGAACCTCCTTCAAGAAACTATCCCCAAGCCACTCTTCATCAAACACTTCCTTCATCAATTCAAGTCTTCCTCAAAGCTACTCTAGGACTCCTCATCAAGCTTTTTGAAGAAGGTTCCGTTATTTGGTATAAGGAGCAAATGTTGTTTTCCTTAGAGGTCTTCAAGAGATAATTTCCTTTGAAACATTTAAATTTTTGTCTTGTCTCATCTATCCTACCATGTTTGTGTTGTGTTTGATCCATGTATTTGTGCCATGAGTCTTTAAATTTTGGTTCAATTCAATTGTTCTTCTTGAGCCATCCATGTATGTGTTGTAGGAATTCCATTTTGTCATTTAGGTAAGTTGGGTATATGCAGATTTTTTGGTCATTTCCATCGAAGGTTATATGATTTTTGAGTCTTTTATTTGATTTTATGATCATAATATTTTGTCTAATGTCTTGTTGATTCCAAATTTTCACCACTTATACATTTTACCATTTTGTTTTCATTTTACAAAACATCAAAGATTGAAAACCATGTTCATGTGCGTCAATAGTGTGCCTTAATTTTAGTTTATTTTTCTTGCCTTCTATATGTCTTGTCTATTAACCTCTATTTGAGTTTATCCCTTCAAATTGTGCATTTATTGCTTTCTTTTCTTGGCCTCTTGAGTGGTTCATACAACTTGGGATTTTTCTTCTTGTGGATTGATTGACTAACCCTTCATGTAACATATTAAATGTGGAAAGAAGCTAGAAGAAGTACTTATAATTGGCTTGGAAAAGGGAGATGATAATGAGGCCTTTGGAGTGGCATAAAGTAAGGACAAACATTGAAGAAGAAAGGAGACAAGCTCATGATATTTACATATTTTCTATTAAATATCACATAATTTTTGTTGTAATTTGGTTAATTTGTCTTGTAATTTTGGTTTGTAATTTTGTTTCATTTGCTTCCTTGCTTGGTGTATTGGGAAAATGTCTTTGGTTCAGTTCCATCTTCATAGCTAAAATGTTGTAATAGTCTTAATTCAACTTTAGAACTGAAAATGTGTCAATGGACTCCAAAGTGTCTGATGGAGGACCATCTAAAGGAAGCATAAGACCTCTAATAAAAGTCATGACAAGAATAATACAAGAGGAAGAAGGATTACTAAGGACTTTGCTAAGATTGTATATTAATTCTTCCTTCTTTGCTCTTATAAACTTTGTATATTTCTTTTAGGATCCAATAAACCTCAGGATATGTTCATTAAAGTTCATTGACCATCCAACCAAGCATTTTGGGTTAAACATCAAGTTGGCCAAGAGCTATCGCCCAATGACATCAAGGAGCGCCTAATGCCAGCAATCTGCACTTGCACCTTTTACATGTTGTTGCATCATTTACCTTGTGACTTGGAAAGCAACACGTGGCCTCTCCAATAGGCTTTTAATTTGAATTTTAGAGGGAAAAGTTGGTAGAATAGAGAGCCTTCCTTCCCTAGAAATAAAAGTGTGTTATCCTTTGTAAATCACTTTTGATGTAAGTAATGAAATATTGAAGAAACTTCTAGCCCTTGCTTGCCCGAGATATAGATTCATTCTATTTCTGAGTTCCTCTTCTTCTCCTTTAGCTTCCTTCCTTAAGGGATAGGCTGTTTGAGCTTGAGGAAACACACATAGCATAGTTTCACCGAAGTACACCTTCAATAACATCATGCTTGACCCAATCCACTGCACCTTAGTTTCCATCTTTTAGAATTAAAGTTCCATACTAAGGAGGCTTCCACCAAGTGGTATCCAGAGCCTTGGTAGAGCTCCACGCATGAGATTCTCATTCTAGTCCAAAAGGGTGACCAAATAAAATCTCAACCACTTCATGGTTGTGATATCTCCATATTACCTTTAACACCAAACCCTCTCCATTAAAATAGGGTTTTCCCCTCAACTTAAAGGGACACTCACATTTTCTTGTGCTGTATACACTCGACTGAACATCAGGTTTGTACTTCATGTACTTCCTACTCCTTTTGACAACCTAACAATACAAACATCTTTCTTCCTAGTTCACTAGTTGTTATGTCAAATCTTAAGCAACCACAATAAATCCAAGATCAAATGTAATCCTTCAAACCCATTCAATTAATTGATCGAGTGATGGAAATATTTTATCGATTGTAAAATTATTTATGTAATCGCCCTCCACCACTTCATTCATGAAAGAAGAAAATTTGAACACAAAACTATAATTTATTGGTGAATCCATCAACTCAAATGGATAATTGTCCATGTTAAAATTTTAATCACCACGTATATAACAAACATGTTTATCACTCAATATACCTCTGATAATGGTTAAATATACCATTATTTGTGATTCAATTTTGATACTAAATGCACCCTTTTAGACTTAGAAACTTGCTTTAACTCATGTTTTTGCTTTAGCTTTGTGAATAAGAGAATTAAGGTTATACTTAATGATTTTATTACTAAATTCCCTTAATTTTGTAGGCTAATGGAGTGATTTGGAAGAGGAGTCAAAGTATGAAGGAATCGAAACTCAAGGAGTGAGCAGAAGTGCAGAAAAAGAGGAAAAAACATAGTGCTGAAAAATGTTGTCCAAGTTGAGCGCCCCTTTTAGGGGGGCTAAGAGCCAGAAGTTGTTGACCAAAGCTTGGGCGACTTTTCAGGGGCGCTATGCGCAAAAATTTGCATCGCAGCACGCCTGAGCACCCTTTGAGGGGCCCTAAGCGCCAATACTCGTTGTTTCATGCCTAGATGCCCTAAGTGGGGCGCTGAGCGCCGACAAAGTGGGCTTGGACCTGTTTTCTGTTAATTTTATGATCTATTTAAGACCCAAATATCCTAGGGTTTGTATCTTTTAATGGCTTGAGCATAGAAACAGGTTTTTCACCCCTTTAGGGGCAGACTTGGAGATGTGAGAGCTCTCCTCTTCTCTTTCTAGGGTTTTATCTTCATTCCATTTCATTGTACAGCTAGTTTCTCCGTGACAGTAGAAAACTAATCTCATTTGTTATTGGGGAAGATGTAACCTCTAAACTCTCTTGTATTTGAATTGATTCTTATTATATATGCTTCTTTAATTAATTGTTAGGGTAATTCTTCTTCGTTCATAACTTGCTTTATTTAACTCATTCATTAGCATGATGTATGATTTGCATGAGTACCGGAAGGTATCTTACAATTCAGGTTCTAGAGAATTATTCCCAGAAGTAGTATTGCTCAGGAATAGGGGTATGAGTTCTGGTTGTCTTAAGCTACTAGTCGTAATGTAGAATTAATTATTAGGGATACAAGGAATTGTGACCTATTAATTCAAGATGGGATTTCTTCGTCGAGGAATCGGGTTTTAAGTACTTTAGATAGTGACATTGACATTAATGAAGAAGTAGAATTCTTATATGCATGAGAGTAATTAGGTGAAATCCTAATTCCAACAACATATTCATCCCATATTATCAACTTCATCCACTTTTGTGTTTAGCCTCAATTGATCAAATTGTATTCATGTTTATTTTTCTACACTTTGCATTCAAAACCCTCAAAATATTGTTTTCAATCTTAATTGGTTAAGTAAAAGCACAACTGTTTAGTGTCGTGAGTCTCTTGGGAAACGATACTTGGTCTTACCATTTTATATTACTTGATATGATTCGGTACACTTTTCGATATCTTAACAAGTTTTTGGTGCCATTGTCAGGGGCTCGTGGTATAACTATTCTATTTGTGTGATTCTTAACCGGTTGGACTTTATCTTTCTTTGAAAAAAAAAAGAACAGAAAAAAAAATATTTTACTACTTTTTATTTTTTGGCTAGTTGTGTGCTCTAGTGTAGTGTTCTTTAGTGTATGCAGGATAAAATTCATATTAGGAGCACAAGATCATTAGGACCTCTCTTTTTTAGATTTGGAAGTAGAAAAGACTTCCAATAGTAGACGAAGAAGAAAGATAATGAAGAAGGCAAATAAGAAAGGAGAATTGGTTCACCAATACCCTGATGTGAAAAGAGACGAACCCAAACCTGGCACACCGATGAAATTGAAGATTAGGTTATGAGTTGTCAAGACTATGAAAGCAAACGAAGTTCTTGAGATTGAGGTTCTTTATTCTAGAAGAGTGAAGTTGGTGACAAGAAAATTGCTGAGATTTTGTTGGTGTCATGAAGGAAGAAAAAACGCCAACATCAAAATTTCAGATTGGGCATAATGGTGTTAAGCTAATGACATTAAACAAGCGCTTACTGGGAGGCAACCCAGTTTCTGATTTTTTTTTTTCTTTTTAATTGATTATTTGTGTAGTTTGGATTTGATTTTTCTTTGTGTGTTTGATTTTTTTTTAGGTTATATGTTGCTTCTGATGGCAGCGATGACAACATCTATTGATGGATTCTAGGAGGACTCAGATAACAGCATTTACTGATGGATGTTGTTATGATGAGGATGACGAATGATAACATCTACCAATGGATGTTGTTATGATAAGAATGAGGAGTAGTAGCATTTACTGATGGATGCTATGTGATTAGACATCTACCGATGGGTGTATTGACAGTGTCTACTGATGGATGTTGGAAGATTCAGATGATAGCGTCTACTGATGGATGTTATGAGAATCAGGATTTGTTTTTGCTTTATTTGTATGCTTTTTTTGAACTTTGCTTATTTTATATTTGTTTTAGTTGCTTATGTACTTGGTTGAATGAGTAACTTTATAATGGTCATATGATAAATTGTTTTGTGATGAGTGATATTGTCTTGTGTTGCTCTATGGTTTTGAAATGCATGGTTGAGTTAATGTTTGAATTAGCTATTAAGCACAGATAGTGGTTGCTCATAATTGCTTAAAAACATATGCAATGTTTCAATTGTGATTGATATACTTGGCAGGATGTATACTATATTGTGGAACTTGAGTTAACCTGTGAGAAGTTAGGCTCTAGAGTTTTATTGTTGAATGTTATTGCTTTCGAATCACGATTGATTTTGCCTAAGTTTTTCTGTTGAACTACTTTCTTGCATATGTCATATGATCAAGGCCATTTGTTCTTCTCCCATATAAGCCAATGCAATATTTGAACCCAAGAAAAGAACAAGGTTTATTCTATCCTTTGAACCTTAAGCCTAAATTTGTGAAAAAAAAACCTTTTCGAAATCTTTACCTTGAGTTGAGTATATTTTTATGATATGGAGAAAGATTCAAGTTTGGGGTTGTTGGAGAAATTTGAAAATGAATTGTGAAAATAAAAGAAAAAAAGCATTGAGCTAAGTGTTGAACAAAATTGAAAAAGAAAAGAAAAGAAAAGAGAAGAAGAAAAAAAAGGAAAAGCTCAATGAATGAAATGTTGGGAGTAAGATGAGAATGGTTTCTCAAATATAAAGGAGAAAGAGATATTATGGTTAATGTGAAAGGAAATTTTTACTCTCTTAACTCAAGGATTTTTTTGTTGTTTAGAAAAAACATTCTTCCTCTTAGCCTAGCCATATTTGTGATAATAACTTACTTGCGAATGTGTTTTGATGAGTTTAAATGAATGACAAAGTTGATCTATGTGACATTGTGATAGTAGAGTGAAAGAGACACTTACACCTCACTATACATCTTTGAGTTTGAGTGAAAAACTTTTGAGTGCTTGAGTGAATGGTTCCATGCATTACAAGTTAACATTCTGCTTGGTTGTTGATCACTCATCTTTTTGCATCTGTTGTGTATTCATTGTTATGTGAGCACCATAATTGAAGCTTAAGTGGCTATGACATCATTATTTCTTGATTGATCTTTCTATGATGAGCATACATGAGTGATTTACTTGTCTTAGAGAAAAATGCTTTTTGATGTGTTAGACTGTTGTAGTATATCTATTTTATGTAAGCCAAGTTATAGTTTTGCTTGAGGATAAGCAAAGTTTCAAGTTTGGGGTTGTGATAACGGTTAAATATACTATTATCTAAGATTCAATTTTGATACTAAATGCACCCTTTTTAACTTAAAAACTTGCTTTAACTCATGTTTTTACTTTAGTTTTGTGAATAAGAGAGTTGAAGTTATACTTAATGATTTTATTACTAAATTTCCTTAATTTTGTAGCTAATGGAGTGATTTGGAAGATGAGTCAAAGTATGAAGGAGTCAGAACTCAAGGAGCGGGAAGAACTGTAGAAAAAGAGGAAAAAACGCAGTGCTGAAAAAAGTTGTCCAAGTTGAGCGCCCCTTTTAGGGGGGCTTAGCACAAGAAGTTGTTGTCCAAAGCTTGGGCGCCCTTTTAGGGGCGTTGAGTGCCAGAATTTGCACCACAGCATGCCTGGGCGCCCTTTTAGGGGCCCTAAGCACCAGTACTCGCTGTTTCACGCCCGAGCGCCATAAGTGGGGCATTGATAGTCGGCGACGTAGGCTTGGACCTGTTTTCTATTAGTTTTATGATCTATTTAAGACCCAGACGTCCTAGGGTTTGTATCTTTTGATGGCTTGAGCACATAAACACGTTTTTCACCCGTTTGGGGGCAGATTTGGAGATGTGAGAGCTCTCCTATTCTCTTTTAGGGTTTTATCTTCATTTTATTCCATTGTACACCTAGTTTCTCCATGACAGTGGAGAACTAATCTCATTTGTTATTGGGGAAGATGTAACCTCTAAACTCTCTTGTATTTGAATTGATTCTTATTATATATGCTTCTTTCATTAATTGTTAGGGTAATTCTTCTTTGCTCAATTCTTGCTTTGTTTAACTCATTCATTAGCATGATGTATGATTTGCATGAGTATCGGAAGGTATCTTACAATTCAGTTTTTGGAGAATTATTCCCAGAAGCAGTATTGCTCAGGAATGGGGGTATGAATTCTGGTTGTCTTAAGCTACTAGTCGTAATGCATAATTAATTATTATGGATACAAGGAATTGTGACCTATTAATTAAGGATAGGCTTTCTTCGCCGAGAAATCGGGTTTTAAGTACTTTAGATCATGACATTGACATTAATGAAGAAGTAGAATTCTTATATGCATGAGAGTAATTAGGTGAAATCCTAACTCCAACAACATATTTATCCCATATTATCAACTTCATCCATTCACTTTTTTGTTTAATCTCAATTGATTAAATTGCATTCATGTTTATTTTTTAGCACTTTGCATTCAAAACCCTCAAAATATTGTTTTCAGTCTTAATTTGTTAAGCAAAAGCACAACTGCTTAGTGTCGTGAGTCTCTTGGAAAACGATACTTGGTCTTACCATTTTATATTACTTGATATGATTCGGTACACTTGCCGATATGTTAACGTCCTCACTAATAATATTAATAGTAAGAATACAATTTTAACATTTTAAAAAATAAATAATAAAGAAAAAAAGTGACTAAAATAAATAAATTTAAAAAAAATTAAGGAGGAAGCGAATTTTGAAATTCGTTAAATTCGTAAACAGATTCTGAAAGTAGATGTCTTAACCGAATTTCAAAAATAGGTTAAGAGTTTAACTTATTTCAAAATTTGTTGAATCCATCACCAACTTTTGAAATCTAATTAAGAGCTTGTTGGATTTCGAAATTCTTTTATTGAACTCTTAATCGGTTTTTGAAATCCGATTAAGAGCTCACCGACTTTTAGAAGTTGGTTACAGATTTAATGACTTTCGAAAATCGTTAAACTTTTAATTGACTTTTGAAATCCACTTAAGAACTTGTCGAATTTCGAAAATCAATTAAGAATTCAACAATTTTGAAAGTTGTTAATCTTTTAATTGGTTTTTAAAATCTCACGAGTTCTTAATAAATTTTGAAGTTCAATTAAAATTATACCCATTTTTAAAATCTATATTTACGAAGTTATAAGTGAATTTATCTAATCTTGAAAGTTTTCATGCCCCTCACACAATATAGGACCACCACACGAATAGAGACTACAAACTCTAACACAGGAACCACAACCAGAAGAATAGGACCACACTACAATAAGACGTAAACAAGAGAACGAAAAACAAAGTCAATATTTTGAGTGAAGAAACGAGAGAAAATACATATAAATTTACAACATTCATTAAATTCAATTGATAAAAATTTAATACATTTAATTACCTTTTACCGGTTTACGTTTTTTCCTCATTTTATTCAAAGGATAAAAAGATCTTTTCGCAGGTGCACAGGGAGAAGAAAGGGAGGTGCAAGCATAAGCTCCCGATTAGCAAACACACAATTTGGTAAGCTGCATACAACACAACTATGGAGGGGCGCCAGGCCCACGCATGCCCCCTTTATATTCGTGTCTGCTTTATATTATGTATTACTTTTACTTTTAAAATATTAATTATTATGTTGAATTTTGAACTTATTTAATAATTTCAATTTCATTGTATAATAATTTAAACAATATAGATTATTATGTTTAATTTTAGACTGGTTTAATAATCAGAATCTGTATTTATATAATAACTTAAAAAATGATAATTATCATATTAAGACTCAAATTTATTTAATAATTAAAACTTTTGTTTATATCATAATTTTGAAAATTATTAACATCATTTTTTGTTTTTATGATAATTAAAACTTTTATTTATATAATAACTTTACATATTATTGATATTATGTTATACCTCATGCTTATTTAATAATTAAAAAATTTATTTATATAGTAATTTTAAAATTTATTAGTTATAATTCTCATATTTTTAATAACTAAAATTTTCATATATATATATATATATATATATATATATATATATATATATATATATATATATATATATATATATATATATATATGATCATTATAAAAAAGATTTATACAATGTCTTTAGATTTTTGGTTAGACCATTATACTATAAGGCTTAATTGAATGTATTCAACTTTAGTTGTCAATACATCCAATATCTTTTTATACTGGTTTTTCAACTAGTAACATTTAACACATAGTTTAGAGAGATTTTGGTGTCCAAACACCTAGTATATTTTGAGTTTATAAATCTTTCAATGGAGTGTTTTAGTCATATGTCTAGCTCCACCATAAACTAATTTTTTTTTTAAGTGACTTATTTATGTATCCAAAGATCAACTTAAGAGCTTAAGTTCACTTAACATTTGACATAACCTACTCAACATTTATAACATACATTGTGATGAGACAAGTGAAAACTATTGAATACATCACAAAACCATAGATATTTCATGTGCAATAGCATCCATATAAGCATGTTTGTACACCATCTAAAAAGATTATTGATTAGTCTGCTTGTAATGTTGAATCCTTATATTTATTTCATGTAAATAGTTTGTTCTAAGTCTCCATGAAAAATGTTGTCTTAACATCATTTGTTATAACTCAAGATTGAACTCAACAATCATGGATAACAACATTTTTAATATATTTGTGCTTCAAGAGATAAATCATTGTAGTCCATTTCCTCCTTCCGAGACAAAACCTCTAACAATCAATCTCGCCTTAAATTTTTTTCATATTGGTTCTTGATATTTTTTCCTTGCATTTGAAAATAAATGTATAATTGACTAGCTAGAATCCATTGAACAATGAACCAACGTATAGTTATTGTTCAAACAAAACTCACCTCTCCATTTATTGAGTCTTCTTACTTACTAGAGCATATAATAATACATTCGAAAGTTCATTATTAACACAAAATACAAGAATAAAATGTTATTTCAAATCAGTAAATGACACAAACGTGTAGATATAATAAGACATATTCGACAAAATCTAAGAATGTTTATCTTTAGGTACGTAAAGTTAAAAAATTTAACACTCACGCATAATATTTAAGTTTATATGTTTTCGGTGTTATTATTAGAAGAGAAGAATAAGTTGCAAAAGTAAAAATAATCTTTATCTAAAGAATTAATTAACTTCAAAACTCTTCTACTTAAAGATCTTTTTTGCATTTTTTTTTATCTTATAATAGTTTAAAAATGTATCTTATTAATTAAGTCTTGTATTATCTCAACATCATCTTGTGAGTAGTAAAAACAATCTCTTTTAAGGCATACTTTCATTTCCTACTTCAAACACTTATATGCTTTTACATATGAATATGAAAGTTTTCAATCATGTTTTGGAAGAGTAGAAGACATTTTTTCTCTCTATAGGCTAAAAGTGAATGAAGGTAAAGCCATCTAATAATGAATATGAAGTCACCAAAAGGATGATATGATATCATGGTTTCTTGCCACTTGTCCTCCACGCATGCCACAAGAAGCCACTAAGTGTCTATACATCATTTGCCCTAGTGGGTTGGTGAAGTGACGCACAAAGTTATAATACACTTTTGTAGTTTTGTTCACACCACTCTTTTCTTGCTTTTGCACATTATAAGAAACATTAGTTTACAACAAACGTTTGTATTTAATATAATTGTAATGTTATCTTAAAATCATTTATTTTCATTACATTTTTTAATTTAATATAAAAATCACCCACAATCATCTTTTTCATTATTTTAAGATGTTTCCTTTTATTTATATTCTTATGATACTAATAACATACAGAAAATTTAAATCCTTCTATAAACACAGTTCAAAATATATAATCCAATCATATACAAGGCAAAACAAAACCCCATTTTAACAAAGGTTCAAAAGGTACTCAAGAACCACTTCAAAAGCAAATACAATGTTTTGTTATATCTATATATATACTTATATATACTTTCAACAACACCATATTGATTTCTGAATATTTAAGCACTTTCCATTCTCACATTCACCTCAACCACTTTCCCATCTCTCTCTTTCTCTCACTTCATTTTCTGAACACTGTATACAAAATGTGGTACCTGGTACAGTTGTTGTTGTTGGTAGCAACAGTGATAGTTGGCACTTCCATGGGAGATTCTTCGTCAAATGACAAAGATGAATGCGCACAGCAATTGGCGGGGCTAGCAACATGTTTGCCCTATGTTGGAGGTGAAGCACCAGCTCCAGCTACAGATTGTTGCAGTGGTCTGAAGCAAGTGCTCAAGAACAAGAAGAAGTGTTTGTGTGTAATCATCAAAGATCGTAATGATCCTGACCTTGGTGGTCTGCAGATTAATGTCACTTTGGCTTTGAATCTTCCCACTGCATGCAATTCCCCTGTCAATGTCTCCAAGTGTCCTGGTAACATCCTATCCATAATAGTCTAAATTTTACATTCCAATGAAAATTCTTAAACATTTTATTTTAAGGATTTAGATTAAAGATAGAGTTAAATATTTATTGGTCTCTTAAGTAAAAATTGGAATTAATTTTTTTTAAAACTTTGGACCAATTTAATCTTTAATCTTTAGTAAGATGTGGATTTATTATTTTTAACCAAATTTTGTTAATTTTATTCGACGTTTCAAATGTATTTTCTATTAACATTGAAGTAAAACTGTGTCATATAATGTAAACAATCTATATCCTATCATGAAATGCGTTTGAAACATCAAATAAATCTAACAAAATTTAGTTAAAAAGACTAAATTCATACATTTTTAATATTGAAAGACTAAATTAGGCCAAAATTTTAAAAAAGGACTAATTCCAATTTTTTATTGAAAGTTTAGAACCAAAAATATATTTAACCTTAGAAATAATATTATTTTTTATACCATTGAATTCATATTTTTCTGCTGTTTATCTTTTCGAAAAGTATGGAAAACAATAAAATTCATACCTCTTAACTCATAACTCATGAAAGTTAATTTTAATATATCTTTTTTCTTTTGCTTATATTTCTTTGTAAAAAAATTGCATGGTATCTAATAATAGTAACTTTTCAATGGAAGCAGAACTCTTGCACATGGATCCCAAATCACAAGAGGCTCAAGTCTTTTATCAGTTGGAGAAAGGAAAAAATGGCACAAGTCCTGCACCAAGTCCTTCAGGTAATGAAATTGACATCAAACTTTGCTTGCTAGTTAACCAAGAACGTGTTTAAATTGTCAAATCAGCATTAATAAAAGATAAATTAATATGTATAAAATATTTAACACTTTTTTTTATCTAAACTTTTTTAATAATGAGTTATTTTTTTAACATATTATTCACCTTTTTATTTTTATTTAGTGTCAGACTTAATTCAACACTTCAATTCTTATAAATTTTAAAAAATAATTTGTGCATTAAAAATATTTCAAGAAAGTGAATTTTTACAAGTTAACTTATGTAAATTTAGTTTTAACTTATTTAAGAATTTTTTTGTTTTCTATTTTTTTTATCAAAAAATAATTTAGAAGAAATTTACCCAAATACAAGTTAATGGATTTCTGGTAAGAAGGAAATAAGCATGCAAGTATGATTATGATGCAGCTGCAGTTGGAGCAAATCCTTCAAGCAACCAAACATCCAGTGCCCCACAGAACAATGATGCATTCTGCAAAGAAAATGGACTTTTTAGGTTAAATGTTTTGGCTATTGGGCTTCAAATTTGGGCTATAACTGGACTTTTGTGCTAAAATTTTTCACTTGGAACCAATATGTAATCGTCTCTTTCATTTCTCTCTCTTCCTTTGTGTACCACTAATGTTATTACTTTATTACTTATAAAAATATGCCAAGTATTGTGTAATTGTTTTTCGCTCCAAATTATCGTGAGAAAAAGTATGGAAAATATGAAATTCATGTTTATGAAACTAATGATTTTTAATATATATATATATATATATATATATATATATATATATATATATATATATATGTGTGTGTGTGTGTGTTTTTCTTATGTTCATAATTGTTTCTAAAAAAATTAAATGAAATTAGTCTTTCCATAAATTGGTTTATAAATAAAGTAATTTAAACTTATGGAAAATTATTTTAATTTTTTTCTTTTATAAAAATGTTTCTGAAAAGTTTATCTAATGATAAGAACCACTGTAATTGATGCGCGAGTATTTCTACTGAAACCAGTTCTATTTAACAAAATATTTTGGCTAACCTATCTAAAAATATACTTTAAATATATATATATATATATATATATATATATATATATATATATATATATATATATATATATATATATATAT
>NW_014543107.1:839550-879391 GCF_000741045.1 Vigna radiata var. radiata | reverse complement strand
ATATATATATATATATATATATATATATAGAGGGATTTGTTAACATGCGTACGCCTGTTTTCAGTTAGTACGTTTTAACAATGTGTACCGGATTATAGTAGACAAAAATACTCTCATTTGTCATGGATTCTAAGTTTTAAGGTTAAGGATATTTAAATAGTTTTCATTCTTAGACATATATATATATATATATATATATATATATATATATATATATATATATATATATAGATATATATATATATAGATATAGATAATAGTTTATTCTTATTCTACTCATATCGCTTAAGACATTAAAGTCAGATTAAATACAATTTAAATAGACTTTATCCTTTCAATCTTTTAAAACATTTAAAAAGGCAAAATTATTACAGGAGTTTCAAACTTTAAAATGGATAACATTTTATATAATGATTGGTCTAATGATATTATTAAAAGATTAGTTACCTATAACAGTATTTTATTGCGACTTTTTTAAAAGTTAAAATTAAGGATAATAATATTTTTGTCCTTAAATTATTACACATTTTTTTTTTCGTCCATTTTTCAAACTTTATTATGTTTAAGTCTCTTTCCATTTAGAAAGTCACAAATTTAGTCATCGCATCTTGAAAGTCTTCATTTTTCTTGAAATTGAAGTTTATTAGGCAATTTCGAAAGCATTTTTTGCACTAGCTATATTTGAACATGGAACATAACTTTGTTGAACATGATCCGCAACATGTTGAAAAGTAAGTCCTTACCTAACTACTTTTTAAGAGAAACAATTGTCAAACCTTAGGATATTTGGCTCAGCTTCTATAAACATGTGCTTGAGCAGTTGAGAAAAAAGCTTATGATAAAAGCAAATTGAAAATCCTGGTTAAATATCATGTGACAAATGGATACAAACTATTTGATCCCATCTCAAAACAGGTGTCAATTAGAAGAGATATTGATGAGTTAATTAATTGGACTTGCAGACCCACCAAAGAAGACACAAGTGTTTTGAAAGTGTTGTATGAAGATATGAACCCAATGGAACAGGACAATCCTATTAATCATGGTGTAAGAAGATTATCTCAAGCTATACATCTTCCATCTCATCTTCGTGATTATGAGATGTTTAGTGATTCAGTCGTGACAACAGAAGAAAATTTGGTTTATTTTGCTCTTATTGAAGAAGTTGAGCTAATAGAGTTTAAGAATGCAATAAAAAAGACTCACTGGTTGAATGAGGATATAGATTCAACTGAAAAGAATCATACTTAGGAACTTGTCAAGTTACCACCATATAAGATCAAAGTAAATCTAAATGGTGAAGTCTATATGCCTCTTGCTAGGCTTAAGACAATTAGATTAATGGTTGCCATTACTACAAACTCTAATTGGTCCCTATATCAATTAGATTAATGGTTGCAATTACTACAACTGTAAATGGTCCCTACATCAATTAGATGTTAAATCTACCTTCCTAAATGGGTCATTTGAAGAGGAGGTTTATGTGTAGCATCCAATCGGTTTTAAGCATAAAAATGAAAAGATTAAGGTGTATAGGCTGAAAAGGGCTTTATATGGGCTCGAGCAAGAACTAAGAGCATGAAACAAGCGAATTAATGGTTTTCTAGGTACAATTGGCTTTATCAAGTGCATATATAAACATGGTGTTTATGTGAAGACTTGGAAGAACAACAACATAATTGAAAGGATAATCATATGTTTGTATGTTGATGACCTTTTAGTCACTAGTAGAAGTGAAGATTTAATATCTTGTTGTAAGCGTGATCTTCTAAATGAGTTTGAGTTGAGGGACTTGAGAAACTTGATTTACTTTTTAGGAATTGAGTTCAAGCAGACTTCATGTGGGATGGTGTTGCATAAAATGAAATATGTGAAGGATCTAGTAAAGAAGTTTGGAATCCTACAAAGTAATGCAACCATCACACCCATTGGAACATGACTAAAGCTTAAGAAAAATTGATGAAAAGGGTGTTGATCCTACTTAATACTGAAGCATTGTGAGTAGCTTAAGGTACATATTTAACACTAGACCATATTTGAGTTTTAGTGTTGGGTTGGTGAGTAGATACATGCAAGAACCAAAGGATTCACACCTACTTACAATAAAATGTATCCTTAAATACCTACATGGAACATAAAAGTTGGGTATTTTGCTATCAAAAGGGATTGATGAACTAATTGGATATTCATATGTTGATTTTTGTGGAGATAAGAGTGATAGAAAGAGTATAGGTGGATATATGTTCTTCCTTGGAGATGCACCAATCTCTTGGAGCTCTACTTAGAAATCGATGGTGGCACTTTCATCTTGTGAGGTTGAGTATGTAGTTGCCTCTATTGCATCTTGTCAAGCAACATGGCTTAGTTCCTTAATGAATGAGTTAAAAATTAAGCAAGAGCATGGATTGAAACTACTTATTGCTAATAAATCTGTTATAAACCTTGTGATAACATTGTGTTGACGCGATAAAACTAATACTACTAAATTATAGCAGCTTCAATATTGCTAAGATAGTGGTCAATAAAATAGAAAAGGTAAACTCAATCATAATTTGTCTCCCAAAGAATACGGAATTGATTCCAATTAGTTCTTAAAAATTATATACACTAAAACAGCTAGTCATATACAATAAAAATTAGAAGATAAAATAAACAAAATTAATAAGAGATTAGATAAAAATAATAATAAATGAAAAAAAGAAATAAAATTAGATAAAGATAAAATAGATAAAAATAATAATAAAGAAAACAGGTTGATTCCATTATCTTTTTCAAAATATGATTCTTCATTGGTTATTTAAGGATTATCATTCAATTAATTATTATTTTATTTTCAAATTAATCAATGCAAATTCTTAATTAATTTGTTAGCGTTCATACTATTAATCAAAATACATTCTGAATTAAAAGTAAGACCTTTATAGATTAATCATTGTAAATTTAACCAAAATACATTCTCATTTAAATATTATTAAACATAATCATGTCTATTCTTTTACATCTTATATCAAGTAAAAAGCTAATTAACCAAAGTATATTGTTGATTAATTCTTGTTAAAGTTTTCACCTGTAATCAAAGTATATTATCAATTATTGGCAAAACTCATCAATCACATGAAAGTTTCTAACTTTAATCAAAGTACATTCTTAATTAAAATTAAAAACCATTGGACTTATATGATTGATATGTTATGTAGATTTAACATTGTGTTAACTTGAAATCTTCACTTTTACTTTATTAAAAGACAAAAGGCATAGAAAAATATAAGTCACAACAATAATCAAAAGAATAAACCAATTATTGCATTCTAACCTCATAATCCATTAAGAAATTACAACAAAATAAACAATAGAGGCTTAACACTCCATTGAATGTAGAAATAACATAAAAAAACAAAGATGATAGAGAACATGAAAGATGAGAGAGATGACGAAATTACGCCCCCAAAGGATTCTTAAGATCCAGTGATGTGTTTCCATAAGTCTTTTTATATAGAAATTGGATTGTGTTTTGTTTTGGACTTTTTTTTGTTGTTGTAATATTATTTCTGGTAATGCAATATCCTCTAATTATCTTCTAAATAATTCAATATCTTCCAAATATATTTGATTTGTGAAGATCTAAAAGTACTTACAAAGATCTTTCCTAGATTAAAAAAGATTTGGTAAATGTTATCTTTTGATATTTAGTGATATAGTTAAATAAGGTAATTATTTTAAAAATATCAAATAAAATATCTAAAGGTATACTTGTCTCAAATTATCTTTTATCGTTATCAAATATCAAAGTCCTTTTTCCTGGAAAAAGATAGAAAAAACTGTAAGGTTCAATTTCTATTGCTCTTTCCCTTTTTCCTTACTTGGCCAAACTTCATAACTTTTTCATTATTTTCTCCACTTTTTTTCATGTCATGTTTTGTTTGGCTTTTGTTTTTTATGATTTGATATTCTTGACTTTATCTCTAAGATGTCATGAAGCTTTAACAAGTTTATTTTCACATCTCCATGAGTTTAATTTAGTTATAGTTGCACTAAAACACTTCAAATAATTCAAAAAACATTTATGTAATTGAAGAATTATTTTTAACATATTTTTGTATCTCATACTCAATAAATCCAATTATAATATATTCTAATTAAAATAATCTTCTAAAGCACAAAAATCAATTAAAAATTCAAGATTAAAAGCTAAATGAGAATATAAATATAGATTCATCACCTTATCAAACATCTAGTTTCCCATGAAAGAAACAAACACATTGAAACCAAATTTCATTTTATCTATAAACAAGTCTCAAATGGAAAATTTGAGGTTGAGTATTGTAGATTTGAGGTTATTTTGATAAAGGCTTTGAAGGGTGAAGGGTTCAAAAGTCTTAAAGAGTATTAGTTAGTCAAACCAAAAGCAAATTATATTTTTTATTTTTTATTAGACACATCTCTGCATAAATACATTTGAGTAGTTTTTGTCACTATTAATTATAAATAAAAGTTAAACATTGATTGTTTCCCCTTCTCTGTTTTTTTTTTCTATGCGTGAGTGTGATAACAATGCACTGTTACATTGGTTTTTAACAAAATGCACTAATTGTTATTGGCAAGAAAAAGGACTGATTGTGGACCGAAGGCTATTGACTCACCATATTATGGTTGACACTTCCTGCACTCTATAAAATTTCTAGTTTCACCCCATCAAAAGTTTCTAAAGAATTTTTTTCTCCATAATAAAAGTGGGGTGATTGTCTTCCATAAAAAAAAAAAGTAATAAAAATAACCTTTGGAAATTTGTTTGTATTTTCTGATAAGAAGCAATAACCCCATACTATAAAATGAAGGCCCAATTATGGTCCTCTTTATGTTATATTTTTCTACACAAAAAAAAAAAAAGACTAATCCTATACAAATTTTCTACTCTCATTTAAATTTGGATAATGATAGCTAGACAACATTTTTTTGATAACATTTGAACATCATTTATGTGTTATTCTGTGATTGGTCCATGATGGTATTTATGATTATTATTATTGATTGTGGAGTAATTTTGGACCAATCACAGAATGATACGTACATGATGTTCAACTGTTGTAAAAAAAATGTTGTCTAAGTATCATTATCTTTTAAATTTTCACAGATCTAAGAAAAAGATTCTCTTAGCCTCGGACAATGGCCTATTCTATAGTCCCATAAATGGTTTTCCATCATATAACATAGACCTAGTGAGGTTTACGGATTTTTTCTCTTCCCACATTTATCATAAACATTCATACATGTCATATTCTTCACTCTCCCTTACTACTTAAGTGGTAACATACAATACTTCAATATCCAAATTAATAATGTAAGAACACTCTCAAGCATAAAAATTGAATAAATATATAATGAAATAAAAGAAAAACTTAACTTTGTTTATACATTCTTAATAAACTAATTTTAAATCTTCAAAAATCAATCTCAAGTTAATGCTAATTTTTTCTCCTGCCCATAAATTCATCCTTGTTATATTGAAATAAAATAGTTTCTTCTATTGAATCAACAAACTCGTCAATTTAGGATACACGTGATAAGTTTATTAATTCACCATATCATATCCAAGTGCTATAATTTAAAAAAAAAAAAAAGTCATTGACATAACATTGAATTTTCTCCGAGTCAAATAATTAACACAATGATATTTAAACTTTACTTTATCAACATTGACATTATGGTGTGCAAATTGTATAGTACTGTTATACCTCTCTAATACTCAACACTAATATGTGTTGAATTAATTCAATCTCAATGCGAAAATATGTTTTGTAATCATTACATAAATTTAATCATGGTCTAAATAAATGCAAATCTCACTTTCACAATAAAAAGTGTGATTCTATCTCATTCAAGAATATTTAATTTTTTAGTTTGTTAATACTTTTAAACTATCCAATTCAATATTCTATACAATAAATATTAGTATCGCTTTCTTGTATATTTTTATAAAAAAAAAATCATATAATATTTTTTTTAAATTTAAAGTAGTACATAATTTTTATATGAAATCTTAAATGAAGAAACAAGGTTCACTCAATGCAACAATAATCTAATTTCAATATCAGACAAATCAAACTCAATTTGTACATTCAACAAACCAATGGAAAACAAATTATATTGACAAATTTTATTTAAACCTATAGTGTACCTGGTAGAAGGTGTAGTCCAACAGGAGGGTGAGCTGACCAGCGAAGAAGACGGAGTGGAACATGTTTCTACTGGATTGCGGTTGATGGGCGTTAAAGGTTAATTAATGCTATCAGTAACAGACAGTATGGTTTTAATGATCGAGTAACAGACGGTATGGTTTTAATGATCGAATAACATACATTAATATGGTATTCATTAGTCATTAATAATCATTATTGAAAATCAGGTCTATAAATATGAGATTAAAGTTCAGGTAAAGACACTTTTTAAATCTAATAATTATTTTGGCCTTCTTGAGACCTACCTGACTTGAGCGTTGGAGTGTTTCTTGCAGGTCACCCCTGATCGGTTGTACGAAGGAAAATATCAGAATAAGGCAAAGTTGCGGAGTTTTGGAGTACCAGAGGGAAGGAAAGGCGTATCGGGAAGAAGGGGTGGTGACATTCTCGGTCCCTATCATCCGCTCAATCAAAACATTTTGGCGCTCAATGCAGGAAGTCAAAAAAATGACTTCTGCCTCAAGCCGTTCGGGGGAAGTAAGAAAAATGACTTCAGAAATCCCCGTTCAACGCAGGAAGTCAGAAAAATGACTCCTGCCTCAAGCCGTTTGGGGAAAGTCAGAAAAATTACTTCAGAAATCCCTTCTCAACGCAAGAAGTCAGAAAAATGACTCCTGCCTGAAGTAGATGAGGGGGAAGTTAGAAAAGGGACTTCAGAAAACCCCGCTCAATGTAGGAAGTCAGAAAAATGACTCTTGCTTCAAGCCGTTCGGCGGGAAGTCAGAAATAACTTTAGAAATCCCCGCTCAATGCAGGAAGTTAGAAAATGGACTTCAGAAATCCTCGCTCAATGTAGGAAGTCAGAAAATGGACTTCAGAAATCATCGCTCAATGTAGGAAGTCAGATAAATGACTCCTGCTTCAAGCTGTTTGGGAGGAAGTCAGAAAAAGAGATTTTAAGCAGTCCAATTCATTGCAACAAGTCCAAGGTTTTAAAGATGACGAAGAGTAAAGTTACGACATGGAGAAACGAGAAAGTTATGAAAAGTTAAGGCGATCGGTTAATAAAGACTTGTGCAAAAAAGGAAAGTACTCATTACTTAGGGCAGGCAATATGCACAACCCATCGATAAAAGTAGTTACATCGTTTGTAGGCAAAAAGCATTTAGATTGTTTGCAAATAAAAGTATGTACAAGACAAAATCACATAACTATAAAACTAAACTAAAAAGCAGTATCTTGGTTAGTGGAAGGGATGTTTGAGGTTTCTTCAGCATCAACGGGGATTGTTGAAGGAATGTTTGCAGCTCCATCAGTGGAGACCCCCTCGGCATTTGTTGCTCCTTGAACTGACAGGTCGACGAGCTGACTGTCTAGGTAATCTTTCATAATATCAAACCCATCATGCTCTAGAGGAGTATTGAAAAAGCAGTGACACTAGGCAATACCCTGTTCAAAGTCAGTGAGATGCTCATTGCAAACCTCATCCCCCAACGCTAATTTTCAAAAGCCAGTTTGTCCCGAGCAGCAATAAGGGAATCCCTCTCTTTGACTAACACTTTGTTTTGGGTTGAAGCTTTCTGCAGATCCAGCTTTAAGGTATCATTGGATCGTTTAAGTAGACGGTTGGCATTCTGAGCTTTCGTTAAGGCAGTGGCTGCTTTTTCTTGATCGTCTTCGGCAGTTTTTTCAACTTTTTCAAGACGGTAAGAAAGCTTAACATTTTCTTTTTTAGTCGTTTTCAGGTCTTTACGTGCAGCTTCTAATTCTACCACCAATAAAGGCTTAGTGGTCCCAATGACATAATTCATACAAACACTCGTCCGAGCTATAAGCTCATACGCCATATTCAAAGATTCACTTGGAGACATCCCTTTGAAAGGTTTCCTCTCTTCAGGAGTGAGGTTGTACTATAGACGCTCGGCCACATGGACGTTCGGGTCAAGAGGACCGGTGAGTAGAGGACCACTAATTTTCCTTTTCTTTTAAGAGTCTCCTGAGATAACTTTCTCTTTACTTCACCTTTTGAAGCGTTAGGACGGTGGGTTTAACAGTAGTGGAAGGAGTTTGACTGTCAGAAATCTTTAAGGTTGAATTCACGTTGCGGGAGTGCTCACTGTGGGAGGTAGTCTTGGAGGGAGATGAAGTACCCTCACCAGCCTTACCAAGGTCTTTCTTGCGAGCCATCATCTGCATAAAGGCTTGATGCTTCTCCATCCAACAAAAATAGCTAAAATAAGAAGAATAATTTAGGTAGGTTAATAGCGACCGTTCCAAGAAAAGGGAGACGAATGAGAACTTACCGAACACTCTAGTACGTAGAGTGTCAGATCCAAGTAAACTGATGAGCTTGCGAGACGAGGTCCGTCTGGGTAGCTGGTCAATCTGGCTGATGATGTCTAATTCCTCTAGTGTCATGTCAGTTTTGACCCAAAAAATCACCTTTTTGGGGTTTTCGGTCCAGTAGAACGGGAATTTGGGTTGGTTGTTGTCAAAATAAAATTTTGGTCAATCGGGATCTCGTATGGCGACCTTAAAAAAGTTGGTTTCAAAATCCTTGTATGAAGATTTAAATGAGGTAAACAGTTGCTTGTCCTTTGCAGGAGCTAATGATACCCAAGACTTGTTCAGGTGTGAAATAGCGCGAAAGAAATAGAGGAAGGAAGCAGGGGTGGGGGTTAGGAGAAGCACCGTACACAGAACACAAAAGGCTTGCATGAAAGCCCATCCGTTAGGGTGAAGTTGAGTAGGACAAACATCAAGCTCTCGCAAAACACCCATTTGAAATTCGGAAAAGGGAATTCTTACGCCTAGATCACGAAATAAGGTGACGTAGACATAGAAGAAATCAGAGTTATAACCTTCACGATCGTGACAGGCCCGTTTGTTTGCTCAACACACAACTAGGGAAATATTTTCAGCATCCCTGATATCAGCTAGCAGATTCACTCTCTCAACTAGATACCTTATAGAAGCGCTAGTGGTAAAGTAGGGAGAATAACCACAAACCTCATGGGGTGCCCAATCATAACCTTTCATAGGAGGAGGTGGATTGATTCCGGACCATTAAAGTGAATTATCAACGTTTAATTCTACTTCATCAGGAGCATTCTCCGGTCAGCCGGGATCACTTTCAGAACCCAAAATTGAAGACCCTGGGGACGATGACGATTCCACAACACCATCAGCGTACTCCCGACCTCCACTTGCAAGCTCATTGGTAGACCAACAAGAAGAAGACATAATTACCTTGTTGGAACTGTCGATATCGGTGGGAAGATAGTGGAAAGGAAGATGGTGAAAATGAGGGGATCATCTCTATTTATAGCCTAATAAAGCAGTTTCACGGATAGATCATGACCCTTCAAGGTTGGTGAATCCAACGGTTAAGAGCGTACAACCCTTCACATCCAGTTGCAACGTTTTCAGAAATGAATCTTAACCCTTTATTTTAAATAAATCGAAGGGCAAGAAGACGCGACGCTTCGAATCTAACCAGTCTGGCTCGTGTTAATTCGTTATTCTTTCTCTCAAGGTGATAAAACCCCAGCACGTACGATGTCACTTGGGGCTTATGTAGTGTACCTGGTAGAAGGTGTAGTCCGACAGGAGGGTAAATCGATCGACGAAGACGATGGAGTGGAACATGTTTCTGCTAGATTGCGGTTGATGGGCATTAAAGGTTAATTAATGATATCAGTAACAAATGGTATGGTTTTAATGATCGAATAACAGACATTGATATGGTATTCATTAGTCATTAATAATCATTATTGAAAATCAGGTCTATAAATATGAGATTAAAGTCCAGGTAAAGACACTTTTTGAATCTGATCATTATTTTGGCCTTCTTGAGACCTACTTGACTTAAGCGTCGGAGTGTTTCTTGCAGGTCACCTCTGATCGGTTTTACGATGGAAAATATCGGAATCAGGCAAAGCTACGGAGTTTGGGAGTACCAGAGGGAAGGAAAGGCAGTATCGGGAAGAAGGGGTGGTGACATTCTCAGTCCCTATCATTCGTTTAATCGAAACAAAAGCAAAATTTCAACAACATAACATTTAAAGTATGAACTTCTCAAATGCTGCAAATCCAATATCAATTTGTTCAACAAATATAGTGTTTCAAAAAATTAAAAATAAAAAATTACAACATTCACACAGTTCAAAAGTAAATAAAATTGGAGATAAAGAAAAAAATGAACCAACAAGCTATATAGTGACAAGGAGGTAACGAGTTAAGTGCAATAGCAACACGAATATAGTGGTAGCAAGCATGACACAATAATGACATTATAAAGGTAGACCAAAGGGTGGCATAATCATGAGAAGCAATTGTTACCAATAAGGAGTATTGGTAAATCTTGAAGAAAATTGTTTTGATGATGCTGCAAGAAGTTTTACTTGAAGAGGATATTAGAATTATTTAAAAGCAATTTGTAGAATTTATATGTAGTAGGAAAGTCTTTAATTTTGTAAAACTTGTAAAATTTACTGAAATAATCGATTATGTCAAACAATAATCGATTATCACAAGTCTTTCAGGAATAATCGATTATCACATCACATAATCGATTATCATATTTTGAAAACCCTGTAACGAACTTGGATAATCGATTATCACTTACAATAATCGATTATTCGTGGCAGTTGGAACCTGATCTTTGATATTCAGAGCAGTTGGCTATATATTTAGGTTCTGAGAAATTCAAAAGTGAACGTTGTTGAACAGAGAGTTTTTGGAGAATACTGTTTGTCAGAGGAAGTTCTCAAAAGTTATTGTTCAGGTTCCCTTGCTTAGTCTCGTGAATAGGAGAAGCTCGCATTTCGTTTGTCGATAGTCGGGGCGGTTCTCTTCGAGTTAGCAAGGTGCTCTGCCTGGTCTCGTGAATAGGAGAAGCTCGCGTATCGTTTGTCGATTATAGGAGTGGTTCTCTTCGAGTTGGCAGAGTGTTCATCTTCCAGTTCATTCGTCAGAGGAAGGTTTATTTTATCAGTTTTATTCACTATATTTGTAATCTGTGAAACTCATTTTTAGTGGAACTGTTAATCACTTTTTATAGTGATTAACAACTGGACGTAGATTCTTTTGAATTGAACCAGTATAAAAATTACTTGTGTGATTTTTCTATTCCCTACACTGTTTACTTTTTACGCATATCAATTGTTCGATAAATTGTCTCTTAGAAAATTTATATTATAAACTGACCATTTTAATACAAAGTGACCGAACACGCTTTCCGCTTACTAAAGTTTTATTTCGCTGCGTTATATTCTATCTGTGAACGATACCGATTGTTCATACCAACAATTGGTATCAGAGCTTGCTTTGATAGTTTTTCAAAAATTACGAAAATGGCCGGTCATCAAAATCAAAATCTTGTATATGCTGAGGGTGCTTCTATTAACAGACCACCACTTTTTACTGGTGATAACTATGCGTTCTGGAAAGTCAGAACAGAAATTTTTATGGGGTCTGTTGACAGAGGCATCTGGGAAGCTGTACAAAATGGTCCTTTTATTCCTAAGAGCACAATTGATGTTGTAGAGGTAGAAAAACCATACTTTAACTGGACTGCTGAAGAAAATAGACGAGCTCAGTTTGATATTAAAGCTCGTAATATTATTTCATTTGTTGTTGTACTTGATGAATTTTATAGAATTTCAGTGTGTAAGACAGCACAGGAAATGTGGGAAGTTCTCAGAGTCACACATGAAGGAACATAGGACGTGAAACGTGCAAGGAAGAACACTCTCATTCAGGAGTATGAGATGTTCAGAATGCAACCTGGAGAAACAATTTTTGATGTTCAAAAGTGTTTCACTCACATAGTGAACCACTTGACAGGTTTGGGTAAGACCTTTGATATTGATGAATTGAATGTAAAATTTTTGAAATCTTTGGACAGGTCTTGGCAACCAAAGGTGACTGTCATCTCAGAGTCACAAAATCTCTCTCAAATGACGATGCCAATTTTGTTTGGAAAGCTTCGTGAGCACGAGCTTGAGTTGAAGAGATTAACTGCTGAAGAAGATCAAGGCAAAAGGAAGACACTAGCCTTCATGTCTGAGATCTCTAAAGGCAAAAGTTCAAAAACTTTTGAAGATGACGATTCTGATGATGAGGAGAACATGAGCCTCATGATAAAGAAATTTTCCAAGTTTATGAAGGCAAAAGGAAAGGACAAATTTCGTAAAGAAAGGAGAGAAAATCAAGAATCTCCTTCAAGAATTAAATGCTATGGATGTGGAGAAAGAGGACACATGAAAATTGAATGTCCAAAGAACAAGAAAAGTGAAGAAAAGAAAGAAAGAAAGTTTCAGAAGAAAAAGAAAGCTTACATAGCATGGGAAGACAATGCATCTAGCTCAACAAGCTCAAGTGATTGAGATGAAGAAGCTAATATTTGTCTAATGGCTGACTCAGAAGATACTGAAAGCCGAGTAAGTGATTCTAGCTTTGAATTTAGCGAATTAGATTTGCAAAAAGCTTTCTTTGAATTAATGAATGAATCTGAAAAACTTGATGCTGCACATAAAAAGCTTAAGAAAGAGCACAATGAATTGAAATTGAAGTATGACAAATTGCTTGATGATGAACTTGTTTTAAGAAATAAAGTTAGCATTTTAGAAACAAAATTGTCTGATGCAAATGCTACTGTTGAACCTGTTGAATGCTTGTCTTGTAAGAGTCATATGTTTGATATTGACATACTTGAAAACCTACTTGCAAAGGCAACTAAGACAAGTTCGCATGTTAAAACAAACTTTAAAACAAGCAATATTAGAAATAGGGACTTGCATCAAAACAAAAAGTCTAAGACTAGAAGAACTCGTAGAGTTTGGGTTGAAAAAGGAACTTTTGTTAAAAATAAAGTGAATGATATTTGTTATTTTTACTGTATGAAGCATGGACATACATCAAACAAATGCAACATTAAACATTTTGGTGTTCTAAATGGTAAATATGCATGGGTTAAAATTGTGAAATGATATATACTTGCATGAACTAATCCCAAGGACCCATAATGAGATTGTGGACCTAAATTCTTGCTAATTTGTTTTGTAGGAACCTACTAAGTCAAAGAAGTCATTATGGTATCTTGACAGTGGATATTCAAGACACATGACTGATGACAAGAAAAGGTTTATCTCTTTTGAGAAGAAAAAGCAAGGATTTGTAACATATGGGGATAACAACAAAGGTAGAATCATGGGAACCAGAGACATTGGAGGAGGAAACACATTGACTATAAGAGATGTCTTATATGTTGAAGGCCTCAAGCACAACCTTCTAAGCATAAGTCAATTATGTGACAAAGGTCTCAAGGTAACATTTGAAAGTGATAAATGCACTGTTTATCTTAAAGATTCTACTGATATTGCTTTACAAGGTGTTAGGCATAACAATATATATCTAATTGATATTGAAAGTGTATCTAGTCATAGTATAACATACTTAGTTGCTAAAGAAGAAGATCCTTGGCTATGGCATAAAAGAGCTGCACATATTCATATGCAACATTTAAATAAATTGATTTCAAAAGATCTTGTGATTGGTTTGCCTAAACTGAAATTTGAGAAAAACAAATTATGCACTGCATGTCAAAAAGGTAAATAAACCAAATCCTCATTTTCATCCAAAAGCATGATTTCTACATCAAAACCTTTAGAACTTTTGCATATGGACTTGTTTGGTCCATCTAGAATTAAAAGTTTTGGTGAAAATTACTATGCTCTTGTAATTGTTGATGATTACACTAGATTTACTTGGACCTTCTTTTTAACTTTGAAAAGTGAAGCTTTTAAAGCCTTTAAATCTTTTGCTAAACGTATTCAAAATGAAAAAGATTTGAAAATCAAAACATGAGAAGTGATCACGGTGGTGAATTTGAAAATGAATCTTTTGAAAAAATTTGTGAAGAATATGGCATAGCACATAACTTTTCTGCACCTAGAACTCCCCAACAAAATGGTGTTGTTGAAAGGGAAAATAGATCATTAGAAGAATTAGCTAGAACCCTTATGAATGAATCTAATGTGCCAAAATATTTTTGGGCTGATGCAGTTAGTACTGCTTTTGTTATGTGTTGAACAGGATGCTTATTAGGCCAATTCTGAAATTAACTCCTTATGAACTGCTAAATGGTAGAAAACCAAATGTATCTCACTTGAAAATACTTGGATGCAAATGTTTTGTATTGAATAATGATAAAGATAATCTTGGTAAATTTGATGCAAAATCTGATGAAGCAATTTTCCAAGGATACTTTTTGACTAGCAAAGCATATAGAGTATTCAATAGAAGAACCTTGTTAATTGAAGAATCAATGCATGTTGTCTTTGATGAGATTGTGGACCTTGAGGAAAATCCTCTTGAGTCAAATAAACCCATTGCAGGTGATGAGGATTATTTGAGGGAAGCTCTTGAAGAGATGTATCTAAACGAGAACTATCCTCTAGAACTTCAAGAAACACCTCAAGCTGTTGATCCTAAAAGCTATCAACAACCAAGAGGACTCTCCTTAGACAACATCATTGGAGATATTTCAAAAGGGGTAACTACTAGACATAATCTTAATAATTTATGTCTATCTGTAGCTTTTGTGTCTCAGATAGAACCCAAGAACATAAAGGAAGCTCTTCAAGATGATAAGTGGTGCGTTTCTATGCAAGAAGAGCTAAACCAATTTGAAAGGAATGAAGTCTGGGAACGTATTCCAAAACAAGATGATTATCAAGTCATAGGAACAAAATGAGTATTTAGGAACAAGCTTGATGAGGATGGAAACATCACAAAGAACAAAGCAAAGCTAGTTGCAAAGGGCTATTGCCAAGAGGAAGGTATAGACTATGATGAAACATATGCACCAGTGGCCAGGTTAGAAGCAATTAGATTATTACTTGCATATGCATCTTTAATGAAATTTAAATTGTATCAAATGGATGTGAAAAGTACATTTTTGAATGGTTTTATAAAAGAAGAGGTGTATGTTAGTCAACCTCCTAGTTTTGAGGATTTCAAATATCCTGATCATGTTTATAAGTTGAAAAAGGCCCTGTATGGTCTTAAACAGACACCTAGGTCTTGGTATGAAAGACTTAGTACCTTCTTAATTGATAATGATTTTTCTATAGGTAAGGTTGATTCAACCTTATTTATAAAGAAAGTAGGAAAACACATCTTGATTGTGCAAGTTTATGTAGATGATATTATATTTGGGTCAACTAATGACTCCTTGTGTGAAGAATTTGCAAAAATAANGCAAGGTGAGTTTGAGATGTCTATGATGGGTGAACTGAATTTCTTTTTAGGACTACAAATAAAGCAAATGAATGGAGGTACTTTTATCTCCCAAACAAAATATTGTAGGGAAGTTCTTAAGAAATTTGGTATGGATACTTGCAAAGAAACTAGTACACCTATGGCAACTTCATGCTATTTAGATAAGGATGAATCTGGAAAAGGAGTAAATGAAACTATGTTTAGAGGTATGATAGGATCTTTGCTATACCTAACTGCTAGTAGACCAGATATTATGCAAAGTGTATGTGTATGTACTAGGTATCAAGCCAATCCTAAAGAATCTCATTTGACTGCTGCCAAGAGAATCTTAAAATATCTTAAAGGAACCACTTCTTTTGGAATTTGGTATCCCTCTGATGCTTCACCTAGTTTAATAGGTTATTCTGATACAGATTATGGTGGTTGTAAAATTGATAGGAAAAGTACTAGTAGAACCTGTCATTTTCTGGACTGTTCTTTGGTGTCCTGGCACTCAAAGAAACAAGCGTGTGTAGCTTTGTCTACTACTAAAGTTGAATATATTGCTGCTGGCAATTGTTGTGCCCAAATTCTATGGATGAAACAACAACTGGAAGACTTTGATATCTTCCTTAATAATATTCCATTAAAATTTGATAATACTAGTGCTATAAATCTGACTAAGAACCACAGTTTCAAAAATAAAGCCGTTGGAGTGTCCCATAACGACTATAAACGGCCATAAACGGCTAGTTTTTCCATTTTCCTTATAAATAGCCCCTTATAATCGATTACTAGTC
This sequence comes from Vigna radiata var. radiata, assembly GCF_000741045.1. Taxonomy (NCBI): domain Eukaryota; kingdom Viridiplantae; phylum Streptophyta; class Magnoliopsida; order Fabales; family Fabaceae; genus Vigna; species Vigna radiata. The sequence goes on along the minus strand of NW_014543107.1, from coordinate 863,151 downwards.
ATTCCTTTTCAACCATAAACTGCTGAAATCAAATCTAGAGCTAAAATCCTTCCACTTCTCTTCCCTTTCTCAAAGTCTCACTCCCTTAAACTTTCTCCATGGCTGATTCAAGAAGACATTGCCGTAGAGCTGCTGGAGCATCTTTTTCTTCTCAATCACGTCCTGCAACCATAGATGGATGGATTCCGGATCCAGAAAAACATGCGGATTTTGTGAATTCATGGCAAGAAAGGAGAATCATGACGATAAAGTTTATTCGTCTTGATTTTTATCATTTCTATGGATTTCAATTTCCAGATCTCTTTTCTGGTGAAGGTCTCACACACTTGGTGGAACAAAAAGGTTGTATTTATCCTGATCTCATAAGAGTTTTCTACTTCAACTTGAGATATCGTGATGGGATCATATTCACTAAAGTAAAGGGAGTCCGCATAATTTTGGATGACGATGTGTGGACTAATGTCGCCCAACTTACCATCTGGGATGATGACTTGAAGGTTCATCTTGGAATTTTTGACTTCAACCGACTGATGGTCTTTCAATCCTTCTTTCGCCATCCTGAACAGCAGACCAACCGAAGGCAGCTGCTTGTTGGTGGCTTCAAAGTTGAAGAGAGGATGATCCACTACTTAATTGTATGGCTACTGTGTCCTAGAGCAACCAACCATGCTCAATGCTCTGAGCAGGATCTGCTTCTTCTCTATGGGATTCTAAATCACATACATATTGATTGACCTGCTCTGATTTCTGACACCATGGTAAAAGCTAAGAAATCTCATTCCTATCATTTTCCTTATGCTTTTCTCATTTCTAGAATTTTAGAATATAAAGGAGTAAATGTGGAAGGAGAACATGTTCAAACAATTCAAGCCATTGGATCTGAGATTGGTGACACCACTTTTAGGCAAATGGGATTTGTCACTCAGGGAAATGCCATTATTCATAAAGATGATGCTCATTTCGATGATGACGAAGAAGATGACATGGATACAAACATGGCAGACCCAATAAGTACTGCTGCTCCTTCTGATGTTGGTCTATCAAACATACCTTCCTCATCCTCAACTTCTATGGAAGAACACTTTCCAAGATTATCTAAGCAATTAGAGGATATGAGTCTAGCACAGAGAACACACTTTGAAGAGATTTATGAGTGGCAGCAATCTATTGATGAGTACATGGTTGATCAATTTCTTGATCTTGATGTTCGCCTAACTAACATCGAGAATCATCTCAACATTCAACCTCTTAAGAGATCCCCTAGTCCTGAATTTTAGAAATAGGCCTCTAAGTTGACTTTTTGTTGTGTTATTTTCTCTATGTTTTCATTATATCTTGCGTGATGCTCTTTATGAAGTTAATGTAATCCTTCTCTTATGAATAAAACGATCTGTTATGTTTCTTGTATGCATACATTTTATAATTGAAGGGGAGATCATATTAAGGGGGAGATCTTTAAATTAATCTTTTTGCTTATGATAAAAAAGGGGGAGAAATATATTTTTATATTTTTAGAAGGAGGAGTATAATATAAATTGATACAGGTATTGCTAACCTTGTTGTTGTCTGTTAGCATGTATGTTTTTGCAGGTAAGCCAAAGTTGTTTTTAAAAATTGAATTTTTGATCATCATCAAAAAGGGGGAGATTGTTACCAATAAGGAGTATTGGTAAATCTTGAAGAAAATTGTTTTGATGATGCTGCAAGAAGTTTTACTTGAAGAGGATATTAGAATTATATAAAAGCAATTTGTAGAATTTATATGTAGTAGGAAAGTCTTTAATTTTGTAAAATTAATTGAAATAATCGTTTATGTCAAACAATAATCGATTATCACCTCACATAATCGATTATCATATTTTGAAAACCCTGTAACGGACTTGGATAATCGATTATCACTTACAATAATCGATTATTCGTGGCAGTTGGAACCTGACCTTTGATATTCAAAGCAGCTGGCTATATATTTAGGTTCTGAGAAATTCAAAAGTGAACGTTGCTGAACAGAGAGTTTTTGGAGAATACTGTTTATCAGAGGAAGTTCTCAAAAGCTATTGTTCAGGTTCCCTTGGTTGGTCTCGTGAATACGAGAAGCTCGCGTTTCGTGTGTCGATAGTCGGGGCGGTTCTCTTCGAGTTAGCAAGGTGCTCTGCCTAGTCTCGTGAATAGGAGAAGCTCGCGTATCGTTTGTCGACTGTAGGAGTGATTCTCTACGAGTTGACAGAGTGTTCATCTTCCGGTTCGTTCGTCGAAGGAAGGTTTATTTTATCATTTTTATTCACTGTATTTGTAATCTGTGAAACTCATTTTTAGTGGAACTGTTAATCAGTTTTTGTAGTGATTAACAACTGGACGTAGATTCTTTTGAATCGAACCAGTATAAAAATTACTTGTGTGATTTTTTTATTCCTTACACTGTTTACTTTTTATGCATATCAACTGTTTGATAAATTTTCTCTTAGAAAATTTATATTATAAACTACCATTTTAATACAAAGTGATCGAACACGCTTTCCGCTTACTAAAGTTTTATTTCGTTGCGTTATACTCTATCTGTGAACAATACCGATTGTTCATACCAACAACAATGACTTGATTTCATCGACAACGACAACTCAGAGGTCTTCAATATAAGGGAAGGGCAAAGGTGCATAAGGGACACAATAATGCAAAAAGAGTGGCAACTACTCACCGATTATTTGCATTTCTTTTGTGATGTACATAGGAAAAAAAAGGCCAAAAGAAGATAAAGTAATTATTGGAAATGCAAGTGTGAATCCATGTTTTATATTGAATAAAAATAAGAAAGTGAAATATCATATAAGGATGAAAATCTATTAATCTATTGTCTTAGGGTTATGTGAGAGTATGACAATTCTCTTATGTGGTTGGGCTCAAGTCTTAGACAAATACAATATAGTACTTGTATTTAAAGTCTTCCTCAGAAGAGATCTAGACCGTTAATGATGGGGAAGTGCATACCTAGAGAGAATATTCTAAAATGGCATACAAGAAATGGAGAGAAATTAAAAGTTGAAAAGATTAGAGAAAGAGGAAACTTATGACTTGAGGATGCGCCACTTGAAGGAAGCTCCAAGATAAGCATCAAAGGAGGACCGCCACTTTCTTGAGCAAGATAAGGTCTGCCCAAAAGAGAGACTTAGAGGCAGAATACTATCTCAAAATAGGATTGCAAAGGTGCAAATCAACTCAAATTCAATTCAATTCAAGGTAAGGTACAAAAAGGAGACCCCTAAGCCTTCTTATATAACCTTTGGAGTGAGCTAGGATGCAAGATCTAGGAGATGTGGGACTTTTGAGTGTGTAGTCCGTCCAGCAGTTGTTGCAGGTCTTCTAGGGACTTTTGAGTCTCACATTGCTCAATTCTCTCCACTCCAAAGGGTTTATAAGGCAACTAGTTCTCCTATAGTTCAAAACATGAAAACTAGCTATCCTATCTTGTACTACAAGCTATGGTAAACGAATTACTCTTCTTTTCTTTTAAGTTTAAGCTATGTGAAGTCCCACATTGCTTGTACTAAAGGAAAATGAAGAGTTTATAAACGTTTCCTCACTAGAAATGAAACGAAAGTAAAAGAGGCAGAATACAAGCCCATGAAACCTACACTATTCTTTTTTATTCTTTTTGTCACTCTAAAAGCTCTTCATTGTTGCCCCATCTATGATCATATCATCCCCCCAGGTTGGAGAGGATTCGACCTCGAATCTTGAAAAACCTGCAACAAAGAGAGATTAATGACTTATTTGTTTATAATCCAAAGGAAACTCCTCCTTGATCAAATGTTAACTTGCAAAAAACACCAAACATTTTGTGAATAAAAATATGTTTACCAAACAATGTATATAGAAAAGGAATATTGAAAAAATGAGTTTTGAAATTGGATTTATTTGCTTAGGGAAAATTAAAAATCCTTCTTTTGAAAAATATTTATTTTTGTCTTGAGTTAAGTGTAAAAAAGAATACATTAACTCAAGATGTGGGATGGAAATGGTTGTGAAGAAGTGGTAAAAAGAGATCAGAAAGGTGGGATATTTTCACAAAAGCTTTGAGAAAAAGAAGAAAGCTTAATAATTGGAGAAAAGTCGAAGGATGAAAAAACTCCCCTGTCATGGCTTGAATCCTGCAGAAAGATGGGAGTGGAAGGTGCCTGTAGTAACACTTCCTTTGTGACTAGGACGTTTTCCTTCTCCTTTTCTCTCACAATTTCTTATTTTTCTTTTGTTGCTTTCTCCTCTTTTTCTTTCCTCTCATTTTCTTCTTTTTCTCTCTCCTCTCTTTCTTTCCTTTCTTTGGTTTCTTTATCCTCTTTTCTATCTTGAAGGACCTCTTTATGAGAAATGAGACAATTAAGCTTGACCTTCTCCTTTTCTTCACCTCTCTTGGACTTCATGATGAGGTGGTCCTCATGTATTTCCTTTGGAGTTAGAGGTTTTAAGATGACCTTGTGCCCTTGGTAAGTAAAAGACATTCTATTAGTAAGACCATCTTGTTGAACATTTCTATCAAATTGCCATGGTCTTCGTAATAGAATGTGAGTTGCTTCTATGGGTACAACATCACAAAGAACCTCATCTTGGTACTTTCCAATGGAAAAGGAAATATGGACTTGCTTATTTATCAAGATTTCACCCTCCTCACTTAGCCATTGAAGTTTGTAGGGCTTGGCATGCGTTATAGTGGGTAGCTTGAGCTTGTCCACTACGCGTGTGCTAGCCACATTAGTGCAACTTCCCCCGTCTATGATCATGGAACAAACCTTGCTAGCTATAAGACATCGAGTGTGAAAAATGTTTTCTCTTTGAGTTGTTTCAAAGTCTTTGTGGACTTGAGACGTCTTATAACTAGTAAGTTGCCATCAAATGGAACCTTGTACTCATCTTCACTAGAGGAAGAAGAAGAATGAGAAGTGTGTGAAGGTGAAGAAGGAGGAGAGTCATCGGTGACGACCTCTTCTCCTCGAATGCACATTGCCCTCTTGTTTGGTCATGCAGATGCAATGTGACCATGACCTAAGCACTTAAAACATTTAACTTGACTAGGTCGCGTTGGTGACTTAGGTTTAGAAGAAGAAGGCGCAGGGTTAGTAGAAGATGGCCGAGATTTATGAGTAATCTCTCTAGAAACATCATTTTCCTTGTCCCTTGATGATGAGGTTTTGTAAAAAATTTCTTTTGAAGAAGTGGAAAATTTTTTGCGGTAGGACTTTTTTCTTAAAACTTGTTTTTTAACTTTCATAGCCCCATGTACCACAAAATCTAAATCCTCATCATCATGGAGCTCTACAACATCTTGGAGGTTTCTATTAAGACCACTAATAAATCTAGCTATTTTCGCGTGGTCAGTCTCATTAGTGTTAGTATGGTATAAGAGCACTTCGAGCTCACGCGCATACTCCTCCGCACTTCGTTTACCCTGAGTAAGCCGTTGGAGCTTAATCAGGAGGTCGCTATGGTAGTATGGAGGTACGAAGCGTTGGTACATCAAGCACCGAAAATGTTCCCAAGAGCTCGCGGGTGAGCCCCTGGCAATGTTCATCCTAAGTAGCCATTGCATGGCGTATCCCTCTAAAGCTAAAGTAGCTAATTTTACACGCAAATGTCCATCTACACTATACAAGTCAAAAATTTGCTCTACTTTAGCTATCCAATCTAAAAATACACTAGGATCGGCTTCTCCCTTGAAACTTGGCAAAGTCAACTTTGGCATTGCAAGGTTTGGATCCAAAGCTTTGTCTTCTTGCTTTTTCTTGGAGGATCCATGCTCATGACCATGAGAGAGCTTCCCTTTAGCCTTTGCCTCCGTGTCCAACTGTTTTCTAATAGCATCAAGTTGTTGTTGCATTTGTTGGAAGGCCTTCATCAAATCAAACTGGCTAGAAGGGCTTCCATTGTGACTAGCTCCATTGGAGGAAGCACGACTTGAACTTGCAAACATCTTAGCAATCCAAACAACAGCACAACTAACACACAAAATTGGTTAGAAACAGCCACAAATCAAGGCAAAACAGCAGCACAATCCACGGCCAAAACAGTAGCCCACGGTTTCACTCAATACAACAAAAAGAAAGCTCAAAACTCTCGATAAAGTGGTTCAAAAACAAGGTAAGGGCAATAGCCTTCTTTCAAAAATAGTACAATGTCTCACAAGTCCACTTTGAGAGCACCAACTCAAGTCTAAAGCAAATGGAAAGATGTACAATCCACCCTCAATGCAAAGGAGCCAAATCAAGACAACACATGGTAGAAGTCAAAAAATGAATGAAAAACTTTAAGACAAATGATGAAATTTGAACCTAAAAAATCAAGAAACTTGGCACAAAACAAGGTGGCAGTAATCTAATGATTTTTAAGAGACAAAACAACAAGAAATAGGAATAAAAAAATAGTGGCACAAAAATGAACAAGACAGCAAAGAAAATCACACAACCAAGAAGCAAATTTACATCAACATACCAAGTATACATGAAGAGCAAGACCAAATTAATGCTGGAAATAATTTTGGCAAACCTCACACCAATATATTCTGTATTTTAAATGATAAAAGAGGCTTGAAAAGAATGCTCAAACACACTAAAGACCTAAAGATGTCTCAGCCAGCAAGCATGCACATCAAATACAAAAAAAATTTCTCTGTTTTGGTGCAGGCTGCAAGGAATGTCTTGATAACGGTTCAAAAATAGTTATTTTCATACTTAATTTTGATATCAAATGCACCTTTTTAACTTAGAAACTTGCTTGGAATCATGAGTTTTCTTTAGTTTTGTGAATAAAAGAGTTGAGGACATGTTTTATGATTTTTTCGTCAAATTCCCTTGATTTTGTAGGTTTTTGGAATGATTTGAAATAATGGTTGAATTATCAAATGGTTGGAGGGCTGAAAAGTCAACCAGAATGCAGAAAAGTCAACCAGAGTACAGAAAAACAAAGTGCTGAAAAGATCCGTAGCGCTCGAGCGGCACCTGAGCACCAGTCCATAGCGCCCGACCAGCACCTGAGCGGCGCCCGGGCGGTTTTGCGATTAGAGGCAAACCGCCGGGCGGCTTTCAGATGGGGTCGGACCTGTTTTCTACGATTTTTATGATCTGTTTGGGCTTGGACTTGTTTTATGTTATTTTTATGCCCTATTTAAAGGCCAGAACGTCTTAGGGTTTGTATCTTTTGATGGCTTAGGCACAGAAACACACTTTTCACCCCTTTGAGGTAGATTTGGAGATGGTGATTTCTCCTTTTTAGGGTTTGTATCTCTTTCATTCCATTCTTCACCTAGTTTCTTCATGACGATGGAGAACTAATCTTATTTGTTGCTGGGGAAAGATGTAACCTCTAAACTCTCATATATCAAAATTCTTATTTTATTTATATGCTTGTGTATGCTTTGATTATCAATTGTTGGGTTTCTCTTCTGCGCTTAAAGCTTTTATCGTGTAACTCATTCGATAATTGTTGTTTGTCTTTATTGATACGGGAATGTACAGTACTGTCATGAACTAGGGGAAATTCTTTGATTAAGCAATACCACCTAGGGATAGGGGGTAGGACAATCAATTTTTTTTGCTTATGTTCTTAATGCGTTATTAATTACTAGGGGAGGCTAGGGATAGCAAGCCAGTAACTAATAATAGGCTATTTTCGCCAAGGGATCGGGTTAAGGGTAGACTAAGAAAGTTTGCATGACAATTAGATAACAAAGCGAAACAAATAAGAAAAGTAAATATGTGAGAATGATTGGGTGAAATCTGAACCCTAGCAACAAATTCATCTCATCTTATCAACATCATCCATCCACTTTTGTGTTTAACCTCAATTGATCAAATTGCATTCATATTTATTTGTATGCACTTTATATTGAAAAACCCTAAAATATTTTGTTCTTATACTCTTGATTGGTTAAGCAAAAGCACAACAGTTTAGTGCCTTGAGTCTCTTGGGAAAACGATACTTGGACTTACCATTTATTATTACTTGATACGATCTGGTACACTTGCCAGTTTGTTAACATGTCTCGGCCAAGCTAATTTTAACACATTAAGTGTGTTTGATTAATATGCCAAATAGAATTGATGGATGCCTTTATGGATACAAAACATATAAGCAAGGGTCACACACTTAAATCCTATAAAGATCAAGCTCAATTCAGCATATAATCAAGGAAATGTAAAAATACTCTTAGGTATGCAATTTCAGAAAAATACTCTAGAAAACTCCTAAAGAGGAACAAACATATGACTCAATTCAAAGCTAACAAGCAAGAAAAGACATATACAATCCAGCTAAGCCAAGGAAATAAAGCTGGAACAACAAACAAAATGGAAAAAGGACACCTACTTGTTGAAGACCTCCAATAGCATTGTTGTTGTTTGAAGAAATGTCAGCTGGTTCTGTACAGCCACGGGAAGCACCTTCAAGCCTTGATTTGAAGCTTTGATTCCTTGCTTAAGAGTGTTGGGAGGTCGTAGCACTGTCCAATGATCAATTCCAGCCACCACAACCTAAGGCTCATGATACCACATGATGGGGAAGTGCATACCTAGAGAGAATATCTTAAAATGGCATACAAGAAATGGAGAGAAATTAAAAGTGGAAAAGATTAGAGAAAGAGGAAACTTATGACTTGAGGATGTGCCACTTGAAGGAAGCTCCAAGATAAGCATCAAAGGAGGACCGCCACTTGCTTGAGCAAGATAAGGTCTGCCCAAAAGAGGGACTTGGGGACAGAATACTATCTCAAAAGAGGATTGCAAAGGTGCAAATAAACTCAAATTCAATTCAATTCAAGGTAAGGTACAAAAAGGAGACCNCTAAGCCTTCTTATATAACCTTTGGAGTGAGCTAGGATGCAAGATCTAGGAGATGTGGGACTTTTGAGTGTGTAGTCCATCCAGCAGCTGTTGCAGGTCTTCTAGGGACTTTTGAGTCCCACATTGCTCAATTCTCTCCACTCCAAAGGGTTTATAAGGCAACTAGTTCTCCTATAGTTCAAAACATGAAAACTAGCTATGCTATCTTGTACTACAAGCTATGGAAAACGAATTACTCTTCTTTTCTTTTAAGTTCAAGCTATGTGAAGTCTCACATTGCTTGTACTAAAGGAAAATGAAGAATTTATAAACGTTTCCTCACTAGAAATGAAACGAAAGTAAAAGAGGCAGAATACAAGCTCATGAAACCTACAATTTTCTTTTTTATTCTTTTTGTCACTCTAAAAGCTCTTTATTGTTGCCCCATCTATGATCATATCAGTTAAGATGAATGATGATACGAAAAGGAATTTTAGGCCAATAAAATGAATTACGGTATGAAAAAGAGATCAAGTAATAAGTTATACAAAGATATTTTCAATTTAATAATCATGGTATAGTTTCTTTTATTAATAAAATTTTCACTTTGAAAATAATTGTCGTTTACTAATATTAATTTTAAATTTTGTAGTAGTTAAAACTTCATTTTGTTATTTAAACTATGTTAAATAATTTTAATTAAATTAAATAAATTAACATATTATATTAAAAAATGTGTTACAACAATAACAAGAATAATAGTTGTTTTAAGGATAATATTATTTTGACACTAAATATTTTTTTATACACACTTTATATCCATTATTTTATTTTAGAATTTCTCTTTTTCTTTAGAAATGAAAAGGTTACCTTTTTTTAATAACCAAAATACTCCAAAAAGGATATAGTGTTAAAAAATATTTTCCTTTTTTTTATATAAGAGGTATAAGTTTCTAAATTAGGTTAGACATGTCATTAATATTTGGGTATATTGTAGGTTTGTTTTTGGCTATGTATGGTTTCCAAATTATTTTGGTAGACATGTTCTTGTATTAAATGCATGAACTTTGAGTAAAACGTGAATCTTTGGATCTTGGAAGAAAGATGTATTTCTGGTATAGATTCTTGTTTCTGACATGAGTTTAAAATGTGGGTCCATATATGCGTATATTCAAGTCCCTAACAGTTTGAACCTTAAAATTAAAATCGAAATGTTCTTAAATTTTAATTCAAATTAAAAACATACACAATAAATATTAATGAAAAAGAATAACTAACCTAATATCATTCTTTACAATTCAACTATTATCATTTATAAATTTTAATCTCTAATACTGGTTTTTATTATCGTATATTTTTTAAATGTCAGACATTTTGTCATGTTTATAAACTATTCACCATACCGTTATTTATGCAATTTTGTTTCTTTTTATTAATGTGTAACTTTAATGTTACTATTATAATAGTAATATTGAGTATTATACTAATAATTACTCCAATTTGTTTATAAACTAGTTAATATAAAATATATTTCATATAAGAAATAATGATTATATAAATAAGTGTTCGAGGTAAAAAAAATTATTATATTTTATTCTTATTATAAATTAATTACATGAGTTAAAAAAATAAATTATTGTGTATATATGTTAACTTTTAAATTATTGTGATGATTGTGATGTCGTTCAACCTCCTACACATGATCTTCATGTTGGGTACAAACAAAGTCCCACATCAGAAAAAATAAGAGATGGACATGGGTTTATATACAGATAGGATACCTCCATTGAAAAGAGGCCTTTTGGAGTGGTACCAAAAGCAAATCCGTGAGGACTTGGCCCAAAGCGGACAATATCTTATCAGTATGGAGACTGCAACTGTTTCTGTAAGGAATAACATTTTGGTTGGTGGTGCATCTTGAGGTCAAGCTTTCAACATAATCAATATTCAACATATAAAAGAAGCAATAATTGAAGCTTAAAGATCACTCTCATCGTCTAATGAAACAAGGTATGGTGAACGCACTGAAACCCTATGCAACGTCCTAAAGAGAAATCAGAATCTGATGTTGGACATGTTTTTATAACTCTAAAGAATAAAACTGGAAAGCGCCCCATTGTTATAAAACTCAAATTAGAAAATTTATTTCTTGTTGCTTGGTATTCCTAGTATTAATGGTTTTAGGTGGCAGACCTACTCAATAGGCATCATGATTTATTTCTGGCATTTGAAAAGGCAAACCTTTTGCCTATAAATAATCGTATCAGCTCGTATGAAAGAATGCAGTGCACTAGTAGAGAGAGAGGAGCGACTAAGAGTTTTGTGAGGTGTGTGAGTTGAGTGTAAACACCTGAGAGAAATAGCAGGTCTAACCAATGGCATCCCACTACCCAAGTTGACGAAAGACATTAACTATGACAATTGGAAGCTACAGATGTTAAGACTCCGGCAAGTATACCGAATCGTATCAAGTAATAATAAGTGGTAAGACCAAGTATCGTTTCCCTAGAGACTCATAGGCCTAAACTTTCATGTGATTTGTTGATTATTTAAGACTTGAGAAAACGAAATTTAGGGTTTAGAATGCAAAAATGAAAATTAAATATGCATGCAAGGTTGATCAATTGGCAGTTGAATGATATGGATGAATTGTGTTGTTGGGATTTCTGACTTATCCTTATCCACCCTCATATATCTACGAATTCTACTTTTTCATTAATGTCAATGTCACTTTCTAATTTTCCCTAATCCTAATGTCTTGGTGAAGAGAGCCTACTCCTAATTACTAGTTTACAATGTATTGTCTCCCTAGCAATTGTTCATGTGTTACATTCGCACAGAATCTTAAAGGAAATTGGTCCTCCTATCCCTATGTCTAGGTAATATTGCTCTCGAGAGAATTCCCTCATCCCTAGATTTACCCATATGTGTCCATAAAGATAGAATCAAAGATCAGCTATCGAATGAGATAAACAAAGCATGCATAGAGAAAAGGGGAAAAACTCTAATAATTAATGAAATAAAGCGTATGAATAAAGCATCAATTCAATATATGAGAGTTTCAAAGGATTATATCGTTTCCTCAACAACAATGGAGGTTTAGTTCACCATGGACATGGTGAGCCTAGATGAAATTAATGAAAAGATAAACCCTAAAACTTGTAGATTGGAGCTTCCGCATCCAAAATTTGTCTCTAAGGGGTGAAGAGTGTGTTTATACATCTCCTTCTGCCAAAAGATAGACTCTCTGGTTCATGTAAATCAATATATAGTTCATTAAAATCAGCAGAATCTGGCCTAGGCCCACAAATATGGTGCTTAGCGCTGGCTCACCGCTCCACGGTAGATGCGGCACTCAAGATAAACGCTCAGCATTGACGCTCAGGCGTTTGGCAGTCAATTCACTAAAGAAGTCACCGCTCAACGTTGAGTTACCGCTCAGCGGTGGGTGCGATACTCATTTTCTCCTCTTAGTATTGGCGCTTGAGCGTTTAGTAGCGATCCACAAAGCAAAGCTGGCGCTCAGCGGTGCACTAGCGCTTAGTGCTAGCTGCGATTCTTTCTTTGTGTATTTTTTCATCTTTTCTTGAGTCCAACTCCTTCTTACTTCAGCTTCCTTCATTCAATTCATGTTAAATCCTGTCAAAACAAGGAAAACCAACCATAATACCAGTAAAACCACATTTGACTCTCTTATTCTTTAACTTAAGCAAAATGCATGATTTCAAGCTAGTTTCTAAGTCATAAAAGGTGTGTTTTGTGTCAAATTTAAGTATAAAAATAACGGTTTTTGAACCGTTATTAGCAGATAAAGGCCCTTCTCGGCTCCCAAGATAACTGGGACGTGGTCGAGACTGGGTATGAGGAACCGGCAAGCACAGATAGATATTTGAATGCCCAATTGAACGCGTTGAAGGTCGTTTGAGCTAAAGACAAGGCGGCTTGGTATTTGCTATACCGAGCTGTTGACGAATTTGGCTTTGAGAAGATAGCAAATGCAAAATATTCCAAAGTAGCATGGGATACACTCGAAAAGGCAAACAAATGAGATGAATGTGTGAAGCAAGTCCGACTTCAAACCCTTAGGGGCGAGCTGGAAAACATGAGGATGAACGAGTCTGAAAGCGTATCCGAGTTCATTACTTGGGTAGAGACTGTGGTGAACAAACTGAATCAAAATGGTGAGACTCTTTCATCAAACCGAGTTATTGAAAAGATTTTGAGGTCATTGAGAGATGATTTCGAGAATATCATATGCGCAATAGAGGAGTCCAAGGATTTATCAATGCTTACCCTTGAAGAACTTGTTGGGTCCCTAGAAGCACATCAGTAGAGACGGAAAAACAAGAGGGGGAGTCCCTTGAACAGGCTCTCTAGGCAAAGGCGACACTAAAAACGGATAATGTGTTTTATGCTGATAGTACCAGAGGCCAAGGAAGAGGCAAAAGCCAAGGTGGTAGAGGAAGAGGAGAACAAAGAAATGAGCAAGTCGGCCAACAAAACTAGTGTGGCCGAGGTCAGGCCCGAGGTGGCCGAGGTCAGATTCGGGGTGGTCGGACAAACATAAACAACATTGAATGCTATAACTGTGGGAGGTATGGGCATGTTGCCAAGGATTGCTACTCGGTAAAATGCTACAACTATGGAAAGATGGGCCATATTTCCAAGGATTGTAGGTTCGAGAAGAAAGTTAAGAAGCCAACAAACTTCCTTGCCAAGAAAGAAGATGAAGGATTGCTGCTGGTAACAAACATTCTAGAAACCAGGTGAAACTGAGTTGTTCTAATAATTCGGTTTGGTACTTGGACACCAGCGCAAGTAACCATATGTGTGGCGACGAGAGTTTATTCAAAGTACTTTTAAAGGTGGAATCCAGATTCGTTTCTTTTGGTGATGCTTCGAAAGTAACCGTCAAAGGTCAAGGAACGATCTGGTATCAATAGAAAAATGAGCGACTCAGAGAGATTAGAGATGTATAGTACGTACCCAATCTCAAAAGCAACATACTGAGCATGGGACAGATAATGGAGAAGGGGTACTCAGTTCTGATGAAGGACCGAGAATTACAACTGAGGGAAAAACTCGGGAGGATCATTGCCCAAGTAGAAATGAAGAAAAATCGCATGTACAAACTTGAGTTGAAAATAGTTCAAGATAAATGTATGCAACTTGATATGGAGGATGAGGCCATGAAGTGGCTTCGGTCATCTTCACTTCAGATGGTTGACTGAGTTGGTGAAAAAGGAGATGGTGCTCGGACTGCAAAAAATGGAATCCAAAAAGAGATTCTGTGAAGAATGTGTGATCAGAAAGCAAGCGAGGACTTCTTTCCCACATAGCTCTGAGTACCGAGTAAAGGAGTAGCTCGAACTAATCCATACCGACTTATGTGGGCCAATAACTCCAGAATCATTTAGTGGTAAGAGATACTTCGTCTCTTTCATTGATGATTTCTCAAGGAAGATGTGGGTTCACTTTCTGAAGGAGAAGTCAGAAGTGTTTGAAACTTCCAAGAAATTCAAAGTGATGGTAGAGAAAGAAACAAACAAAGTCATCAAAACAGTCCGATCTAACAGAGGAGGCGAGTTTACTTATGTCGAGTTCAACAAATACTGCCAGGAACATGGAATCAAGCGTTTCTTGACGGCTCCATATTCTCCGCAGCAAAACGGTGTAGTAGAATGAAAGAACCGAACCATTCTCGACATGGTTCGATCTATGTTGAAAATGAAGAATATGCCTAAGAAGTTTTGGGCAGAGGCGGTGCAATGCGCAGTCTATGTGCAAAATAGATGTCCACATGCAAAGTTGGGGGAGAAGACGCCACAGGAGATTTGGAGTGGTGTGAAGTCGAGTGTCTCTCATCTAAAGTTGTTCGGTAGCATGGCCTATGGGCAAGTACCAAGTCAGCACAGTACAAAATTAGAAAATCGGAGCAAGAAGTACATATTTATCGGGAATGATAAAAATTCTAAAGCATATAAACTGTTTGATCCTATTAACAAGAAAGTAGTGGTTAACCGAGATGTTCACGTGGAGGAAACAAAGGAGTGGTGCTGGAGTAACCCGGTCGAAAAAGAAATTAGCTTAGATATTTTTGTATCTTCAACAAAAACAACCACCGAGTCCTCAGATGAAGAAACCCAGCCACAACCTAGGATGAGAAGTCTACAGGAAATATACGACACTACAAATGAAGTTCATGTTGTATGTCTTCTGGCTGACTCTAAAGACTTGAAATTTGAGAAAGTTGTCCAAGAAGAGAAGTGGAGAACAACCATGGATGAGGAGATTGGAGCGATTGAACGCAACAAAACTTTGTAATTGACCGACCTTCCTGAAGGAGCTCGACCCATTGGAGTAAAATGGGTGTACAAAAAAAGGATCAATGTTGAGGGAGAGGTTGAGTGTTATAAGGTTCGACTTGTGGTAAAGGGTTATAGACAAAAGGAGGGGATAGACTATGATGAAGTATTTGCTCCTGTCACGAGAATGGAGTCAATCCGACTCCTGATCTCGTTAGCTGCTCAGAACCAATGGCCAATTCTATAGATGGATGTGAAGTCGGCCTTTCTAAATGGAGGGCTGAAAGAGGTGTACGTCGAGCAACCACTTGGGTACATGAAGTGATACAAGAGGGTCTAGCACCATAGGACCTATCACAAGAGGAATGGCCAAAAAGCTTCAAGAAGAGTATTCTCGAAAAGGTCAAGTACTCTTTGTTATTTTTGGATGGAAAATTGGAGATCAAGTGGATGCTACAAATTTGCCAAAGCATGGTGAAGGGTAAAGTGAACATTGCTACATAAGGAGGGGTGTGATTATCAACATAGGGGCTGCATTATGAGACCTCCCTCCATATGTGCAGATTTTCCTTTTTAGTTTAACTTCACGTGTTTTATAAGGGCTTCTAGAAAGCCACACATTTAGCACATGTATGTTGACATGGCACTAGATCCGTAAATTGTGGATCTAGGCCTTTTTCATGCTTGTAGCCGAGAGGTAGTCTATAAATCCTCCTAAGCATGGCTTGTATAGGGACTTTTGGATGATATAAGAAAATTTTGCTGAAATGTACAGCCGTTTCTTGTTTCCTAAAGTCTCTCCTTGGCTTGTCTTCTCCAATGCAACTTCCTTCCTTAAGTGGAAGGTCGTCTGAGTTGTAACCACACCACTACAAGCTTCCTCCGAATCTCTCTCACCATTTACTACATCTCTTCCGCTGCAACCATTTCCAAACACTTCCATCCAGCCAGTTCTGGCCTGTCACGGTTCTGCACATCCGTGAGCTACTGTTGCCTTTCCACCGCTGGATCCATTCCTCCAAGCTCTAACATCACGGATCTGAAGCTGCACATCTGAATGGACTTGTATCATGAAGAGAGGGGATGAGAAGAAAGTGTTGAGATTGAGAAAAGCCCTCTATGGACTGAAGTAGACTCCCTGTGCTTGGAATGAGAGAATTGATGGGTATTTCAAGAAAACCGGGTACGAACAATGTTCGTATGAACATGCTTTGTACACAAAGAAATCAAAAAAGGATATGATAGTAGTTTCTCTCTATGTCGACAACCTCATATTCACCGAAAGCAACACAAAGCTGATTAAGGAGTTTAAGGAGGCAATGGAAAAAGAGTTCGAGATGACAGACTTAGGCCTGATGAAATATTTTCTTGTCCTGGAAGTGAAGGAATCAGAGGAAGGGATTTTTATATCCAAGAGAGGTACACGCTTGAAATTTTAAAAAAGTTTAAAATGGAGGACTGCAACCCGGTTTGTACTCCAATGGAACCAGACACTAAACTCTCGAAGTTTGATGGAGGAGAACGAGCTGATTTTAGGAGATATCGAAGTTTAATCGGAAGTCTGAGGTACCTTACAAGCACGAGACCCGACTTAATGTTGAGTGTTGGGATAATGAGCAGATTCATGGAGGATCCAAGCTATACACATTGAAATGCCTTGAAGATAACTCTGAGATATATTCGAGGAACCTTATCACTTGGTCTTTTCTACTCAAAATCAAATGACTATCGACTAGTGGGTTACTCAGATAGCGATTGGTATGGTGATGTTGATGACTGGAAAAGTACTTCGGGTTACATATTCCTACTCGAAAATATGGCTTTTACTTGGTTGTCTAAGAACCATCCCATTGTAACCCTGTCTACTTGCGAGGCAGAGTTTGTGGTGGCCTTTTGAAGCGTGTGCCATGCAGTTTGGATTTTAAATTTATTAAGGCATTTGGGAGTGATCATAGATGAATGGACTATTATCCGAGTTGATAACAAGTCGGCGTTCGAGTTGGCAAAAAAACCAATTAATCACGGAAGGAGCAGACACATCGATGTCCGTTTTCATTTCATCCGAGAACAAGTAAGAGAAGGAAAGGTCAAGCTGAAGCATGTTGAAAGCCGAGCTCAAGCTGCGGATGTATTCACCAAGCCACTACCGACCACACTGTTGGAGAATTGTAAAAGGTTGATTGGAATGAGAAATGGGAAGAGTATTTAAGTTTAAGGGGGGGATTTGTTATAAAACTTAAATTAGAGCTGATTGAAGAAGCAAACCTTTTGCCCATAAATAATTATATCATCTCGTTTGAAAGAATGCAGAAAAAAAAAGAAAGAGCTTTTTTTTTTTAAAAAGCTGCCAACCTCTTCTTGTTGCCAACACCCATAGCATCCAAAGGCATAAGCATTGCAAAGCCTCCTCCAAAAAGACCCAAGTTAGTACTTAGAATGTCTTCATGACAAGCATTTAAGGACAAAGCATCTGGTGTATTTGCCATACCATCTGTTATTCCTTACCACTTATTGACCAACCTTCTTAAACAACATTTACCCTTCAACCTCAACCTACTTCACCTCCACAAATACCATTACACACTTCACCAAGATCATCTACACCCCCACATCAAACTCCATCATCCTTACCTCTACAAAATGAAGATCAAACTACATAAGCGTCACCTCCTATAAAATCCTCGCCTCCTCCAACAACAAATGAAACAACACCTCCCTCTCCTCCAAGAAAACCCACACCCCCTCCAACTAATAACCAGCTAGCCATCATCCCCACAACAACTGAACCACCAAACAACCTTCTTACCCTTAGCACAAGAACCATCACATGCCCCAAGCCCTACAAACATTTCAACTTCCCTCTCTTATACTTATGATCAAACCTCTCTTATGTACCTAAAACAATACCTAAAACCCACCAAGACCTTAGACAGTTTCCTCCCATATAACTATGAGTTGAAACATGTACAGTCTCATCCACACCTTACGAAGCACATTACCAACACACCACATCACAAGTCTATCTCGACCTCCCTCTAGACTCCTTTCCACAACCAACCTAGATACGTGTACGTTACCCATATGTACATTCCATGAGACCAAAAGCCTTTTCCAAAGGAACCACCATTGTAGAAAGACCCACAATTTCCCTCAAGACCATTCAAAAAGCATCCATATCTAGTCCATTGCAAATCCTTGACCCTAAGGCAAATGAACGGGAGAATGAAAAGTTTCATCTAACTATTAAGAAATCTTTAGAGGAAGCATCCAACATTTGATTTTATGAACTTGGTAATGTTAGATTTTATAGACCTCAGTCCATTGTCTCACTTGTTTATGGCACTCAACCAAAAATGTGTCTTCCTCAATATTTCATCAAGCAGATATTCTTAACTGTCATAAATCATTTACATCACTTCAAAAGGACTAAAAGAGTGCTCGTTAAGCCTGACATCATATCTCTTTGTCTAGCTCCTGTTGATAAGAGACCTTTTTAAAATGGCAAAGGTTGAGAGAATCAAGGATGTGTGTCCTACTCCTACTTGTCCAGTCTTAGCTAATCCTAAGAAGACTTGGAATTTTGATGATGACATAAGTTTCAGTGAGTTAGACACCTATCTCTTTTGGCAACATGTAGTCTTCGTTTGTTCAAATGCAATTAGACCAAACCATGTAGATCTTAGTGAAAGCATTACTCCTCTTATCATTTTGATTATTCTAATGTTGCCTTTTTGGCATATCACAATGCCATTGGACGACATCTTTTTAGAGCACTGCCTAAAGGGACATATTTTCCTCAACCAATGCTTTTCAACAACAATGATTCTTTAGAAAGTTATGTGTCATGTTGCAGTACACTTATTTACAACCTTTGTGATGACTGCTCTAGACGAAGAATTATCCAAAGAAGTTTGTCTTCCACCCCTTAATCTACCTACCATTCCAGAAGTATCCTCTATAGAAGAAGCTTCTCCCTCTCCACCTCCATGAACCTCTACCCCTACCTTCGAAGATGTTGACCCATTTATTCAAACAACTAGCCCTCCATACCAAGCCACAACCTCAACCTCTCAATAAGACCTAAACCCTCACCAAATAATACTTCAGCCACAACCCTTAGTCACCCTTCCAACAAACCTCTTTGGGCCTATGGTTTAGAGGTGGAACGCAAATCCTCCTCCCATGTGGTACAATCCAGCTTATACTTGTACTGATAGCACGAGTACTTTGCTTCCTTGTTGGCTTGGGGCAAATTCCTTCCTTACACTGAACAGAAGGTCGGTACTAGGAATATATAAAAATATTTGGTCCGGGGAGCTATCTCACGAACTAAACTTCTGAATATTAGCTTTGCAATTATGTGCTTCAAACCTTTCTTAGGACCCACTTATCCAAACTCTCATCACATCCTAACCCATGTTTATCACTTGATTGCTGACAATAATGTGCGTCAAGAAGCTAAAATTGTTGTAATGTTCCAAGCAAACAAGGAAAAACAACAAGTCAATTTCCAAACCCTTTTAAACTCCCTCAATAAAGCCATAGCCCAAATTTTCCCAAAACTAGACCAACCACCTCCATCATCAACCTCTGGGCAGTGATTGTCTTTTCTCCCATTCTTGATGTTTATCAAATAAGGGAGAGAAGAATATGCAGAACGTTAAGACTCTACATGGCATGCATCATATGTCAATTATGTAATTAATTCTTTGGATTCTTTTTTATGCGTTAAGAAGACATATATTTCTTTGCTTCACAATTTTTGATCTGATGATGTTGACCTATGGAAGTCACAAATCATTCGTAGCATACTTGTTCAATAAGCACTTTGCTCTAATGTCTTAAATATATTTATCCTATTATCGCTAATTGCTTTGTTATACTATTAATTGAATGATTAATTATTCTATGTCTATTTAAACACAAAATATTCCTTGAAAAGAGGGAGTACATATCTATCTAAACAAAAAATATTCCTTGAATCCTACAACTGTCTGCTTTGATATACATATGATTTTATACATGTTTTCTTTGATACATGAATAAATATTTATGCTTGAAAAATTCATATATGATTAGTTGCGTCTTGCTTTAATTCATATATGCTTAAATAACATTCTGAATAAGATTTAATACTTATGCTTTGATATATGTATGAATATTCTCTTCTAAGTATTTATGCTTATTTATGCTCTGATACATATAAATGTCTATCAATGCTTTAATAAGTTATTATTTCAACTATGATACACATAAGTTTTTATTCATGCTCTGATACACATATTATGACTTTGTTACACATGATTTGCATAAAAGGGTTATGTCGTAGTCTGATACATATGTTATGCAGAAATGATTTATGACTTAAGAAAGTCATGTTTTGTTTTAATCTTGAAAAAAATGATAATCGTCTGATGTTATTTACTCTAATTTTTTCTCTGATAATGATAAACAATATACTCTAATACCTAAAAAAGACAATCTTATGATATTTTGCTCAAGTAAATATATAATAGTTACATATTTGCTCTAATATACATTGCGCTAAGATACAATTGTCTAATATTTACACATTATGCTCTGGTATAAATCGTGACATATAAATGCCTTGAAAATAGTAAAAAGGTTGAAAAATTCATATTTTTTTATACCTTTTACAAAATATTTTGATACTTTGATACAATGTTTTGAAAATCTTTTGAAAACTATTTTGTTTAGCATATATATTTGTTAAATATAAAAAGAGAGAAGATTATTAAGACAAGATCGTCTAAAGAATAAACCGTTTTTGAAGTTTAACAAAAAGCAATAAACAAAATATTGTTGTGTATGAAAAGATGTTTAAAAGAAATAGCATCTAAGAAAGAAATATCTTGTAACATCTGAACAATGCTTTCTAGACTACACTGTTTAATGAACTAAAGTCATAAACAACGTCTAAGAAAAGAAAGTGTCTCTCCTTTGAAATTATCTAATAGACAATATGAGTAATAAGCTAGCGTCTTATGGAAAAGAAAGAAAAATATTTTTATTCAACACAAGTGTTATCTATTGATGGATCGACAAGTGTACCAAATCGCACAAGTAATATAAAATGGTAAGAACAAGAATCGTGTCCCAAGAGACTCTCGGCACTAGACAGTCGTTTGATAACTCGATTAATTAAGACTTAAAGAAAACGAGATCATTGGTTGCAGATGCAAAGACAGAAAATTAAATATGAAGGCAGTTGATCGATAGCAGAATAGCACAATGATGAACGAATGTTGATTAATATGAGATGAGTATGTTGTTGTGGTTAGATTTCACCATGTTCCCTCTCATGTATGTAAGAATTCTTCTTTATGCATTAATGTTAAACCGCTTAAACTCGATCCCTCGGTGAAATAAGCTTGTCCTTAACCCTAGTTCATACAATTCCTAGCATTCTTAGTAATTAAATGTGAAGATCAAGAGCTTTAAGATGACCAAGAGTCATACCCTCATCCCTGAGAAATATTACTCTTGGGAGTAATTCAACAAGAACCTGAATTGTAAGGAACCTCCCAACACTCATGCAATTCATAAATCATGTTAATGAATGAGTTAAACACAACAAGCATTGAAATAAATCAATTACTCTAACAATTAATGAAAAAACATATATTATTAAGAATCAATTCAAATATATGAGAATTCACAAGGTTACATCATCCCCCAACAACAAATAGAGTTTAATTCCCCATAGACATGGAGAAACTAGATGGACAATGGAGAAGAATGAGATAGAAAAACCCTAAAAATTGGGGATGGAAGCTCCTGCATCCAAATCTGCCTCCAGAGAGTGAAAAAGTGTGTTGTTGCGCTCCTTCTGCCAAAGATACCAAACCTAGGACGTCTACTTCCTTTAAATAGAGCGAAAGCAGAACAGAAACAAAGTCTGACCCATGTTGTTGGTGCTCAAGGGCCCCACTTAAGGCGCCTGGGCGGTGAGCAATGGTCCTTGATGCTTAAGCATTCAAAGGGGGCACCCAAGCTTCGTGCTTCTGACGCTCAAGCACCCCAAAGGGGCACCCGGGCAGTGAGCGACACTCTTCTGCGCTTAAGCCTCCAAAAAGGGCGCCCAAGCTTCGAGCACTCCTCCCTTTTGGTGCTTTTCCAAGCCTTTTTGAGCTCCATCTCCTTGACACTTCACCTCTCCTTTCCGTATTATCTCATTTCTTGCCAAAACAAGGGGAATTAGTCAAACAAATCATCAAATTCAACCTCAACTCTCTTATTCACACAACTTAAAAGAAAAACATGATTCCAAGCAAGTTTCTTAGCAGAAAACGGTGCATTTAGTATGAAAGTTACATCACAAACAATGGTATTTTCAATCGTTATCATTATCTCAACCAAAGAGTCTTAAAGAATACATCATCTAATAAATGACCCCTAAATGTTATAGCCTTTAAAGAAGCATTTAATGTTTATACCATTTGATTATTATACATGTTATATGTTTTACCAAATTATGCATTTATGAATGACATGACAAATGATAAAATCTATTGAGCACGTAATACATTCTAATGTTTATCAACATTCAAAACACTTAATCCATGTATGATAAAGTGTTTCAATGCTTGTATACTTTGTTCTTGATATATGTGCAGATCACTAAAGCAAAAAGATATGATCAAAATCACTACACCCAAGAAAAAGACATTGTGAGAGATGAAGAACATTCTAGGAATGTTTCTCTTGAAACCTTTTAATCTATCACATCGTACAAGCTCAATTTTGCATAAGGTTGTGACAAAGCTCCAACCCTTACAAAGAAGACTAAAACACCTAAAGGCTACCTGCTTTCTAGAAGTCAAGTTCCTTTTCTAATGGTCATCTTTCAAGAAAAATTATATATAGACGAAAGCTTGAAGAGAAGACAAGAATGATAACACAAGAAGGATAATGTAAAGAGAATAAAATAGTGAACTCAAGCATGTTGTGCTCCTATATCTTCTGAAGATATATTTCTTTTGAGAGAAAAATATTGCCAAATAATAGAATTCTTTGTATTGCTTATTTTCTCACTTTGAGAGTTATCATTTGTACCTTTGCTCTTAACACTATTTATGTTGTAGATTCTGAAGAGAATTAAAACACTTGTCTGGACGTGTTCTTTATGGTTTAGATCAGAAGTGATTAGAATCTTTGTAAACCAGAAGTGGTTAAACTCGAACTAGTCGTATTGACTATGTGAGCCAAAGTTGGTAAGAATACTTTTTGTAAACCTGGAAAGGTAAATCTTGTGTAATCTTGTTAAAGATTATTGGAACCCCTTAAGAGTTCTTAAGGAAGAATTGGACATAGCTTAGGTTGAGTGAACCGGTATAAAAATTGTGCTTTATTGTCTTCCTTCTTCAAAATCTTTTATAAACCTTTTTTCAAACATCATTATCAAAATATATCCTTGTTTGTTAATCTTTTGAAAGCCTATCAGGTGCCATTTGTGAAAAGTTTTTAAAACCCTATTT